>NW_028187260.1:0-56000 GCF_964204655.1 Triturus cristatus | reverse complement strand
ATTTCACGGGAACCATATGTAGGTGTAGCAAATGTATGATTTAACCTGATCGGAGCATTTTACGGGAACCATGTGTAAGTGTAGCAAATGTATGGTTTAACATGATCAGAGCGTTTCACTGGAACCATGTGTAGGTGTAGCAAATGCATGGTTTAACCTGATCGGAGCATTTTACGGGAACCATGTGTAGGTGTTGCAAATGTATGGTTTACCATGATCGGAGTGCTTTACGGGAACCATGTTTAGGTGTAGTAAATGCATGGATTAACCTGATCGAGCAGTTTATGGGAACCATGTGTAGTTGTAGCAAATTTATAGTTTAACCTGATCGGAGCGTTTTACAGGAACCATGTGTAGGTTTATCAAATGTATGGTTTAACCTGATCAGAGCATTTACGGGAACCATGTGTAGGTGTCACAAATGTATGGTTTAACCTCATCGGAGAGTTTACGGGAACCATGTGTAGGTGTAGCAAATGCATGGTTTAACCTGATCGGAGCGTTTTACGGGAACCATGTGTAGGTGTCACAAATGTATGGTTTAACCTGATTGTACCGTTTATGGGAACCATGTGTAGGTGTAGCAAATGCATGGTTTAACCTTATTGGAGCGTTTTACGGGAACCACGTGTTGGTGTAGCAAATGCATGGTTTAACCTGATCAAGCGTTTTACGGGAACCATGTGCAGGTGTAGCAAATGTATGATTTAACCTGATCGAAGCATTTTACGGGAACAATGTGTAGGTGTCGCAAATGCATGGTTTAGCCTGATCAGAGCGTTTTACGGGAACCATGTGTAGGTGATACAAATGTATGGTTTAGCCTTATCGGAGTGTTAATGGGAACCATGTGTAGGTGTCACAAATGTATGGTTTAACCTGATCGGAGAATTTTACGGGAACCATGTGTAGGTGTTGCAAATGTATGGTTTAACCTTATCAGAGAGTTTCACGGGAACCATGTGTAGGTGTAACAAATGTATGGAATAACCTGATCAAAGCATTATACGGGAACCATGTGTAGCTGTAGCAAATGTATGGTATAGCCTGATCAGAGCATTTTACGGGAACCATGTGTAGTTGTAGCAAATGTATGGTTTAACCCTGATCGGAGCGCTTTACTGGAACCATGTGCAGGTTTAGCAAATGTATGGTTTAACCTGATCGGAGCATTTACAGGAACCATGTGTAGGTGTCACAAATGTATGGTTTAACGTGATAGGAGTGTTTATGGGGACCTTGTGTAGGTGTAGCAAATGCATGGTTTAACCTAATCGGAGCGTTTTACGGGAACCATGTGTAGGTGTCACAAATGTACGGTTTAACCTGATCGGTGCGTTTACGGGAACCATCTGTAGGTGTAGCAAATGTATGGTTTAACCAGATCAAAGCGTTTTACGGGAACCATGTGTAGGTATAGCAAATTTATGGTCTAAACTGATCGGAGCGTTTTACGGGAACCATGTGTAGGTGTAGCAAATGTATGGTTTAACCTGATCAGAGCATTTACGGGAACCATGTGTAGGTGTCACAAATGTATGGTTTAACCTGATCGGAGAGTTTACGGGAACCATGTGTAGGTGTAGCAAATGCATGGTTTAACCTGATCGGAGCGTTTTACGGGAACCATTTGTAGGTGTCACAAATGTATGGTTTAACCTGATTGTACCGTTTATGGGAACCCTGTGTAGGTGTAGCAAATGCATGGTTTAACCTTATTGGAGCGTTTTACGGGAACCACGTGTTGGTGTAGCAAATGCATGGTTTAACCTGATTAAGCGTTTTACGGGAACCATGTGTAGGTGTAGCAAATGTATGATTTAACCTGATCGGAGCGTTTTACGGGAACAATGTGTAGTTGTTGCAAATGTATGGAATAACCTGATTGAAGCATTTTACGGGAACCATGAGTAGGTGTAGCAAATGTATGATTTAACCTGATCGGAGCGTTTTACGGGAACAATGTGTAGTTGTTGCAAATGTATGGAATAACCTGATTGAAGCATTTTACGGAAACCATGTGTAGCTGTAGCAAATGTATGGTACAGCCTGATAAGAGCGTTGTACGGGAACCATGTGTAGTTTTAGCAAATGTATGGTATAGCCTGATCAGGGCGTTGTACGGGAACGATGTGTAGGTGTAGCAAATGTTTGGTTTAACCTGATCGGAGCGTTTTACAGGAACCATGTGTAGGTGTGGCAAATGTATGGTTTAACCTGATCGGAGCATTTTACGGGAACCATGTTTAGGTGTAGCAAATGTATGGTTTAACCTGATCAGAGCATTTACGGGAACCATGTGTAGGTGTCACAAATGTATGGTTTAACCTGATCGGAGAGTTTACGGGAACCATGTGCAGGTGTAGCAAATGCATGGTTTAACCTGATCGGAGCATTTTACGGGAACCATGTGTAGGTGTCACAAATGTATGGTTTAACCTGATTGTACCGTTTATGGGAACCATGTGTACGTGTAGCAACTGCATGGTTTAACCTGATTTTGAGCATTTCACGGGAACCATATGTAGGTGTAGCAAATGTATGATTTAACCTGATCGGAGCATTTTACGGGAACCATGTGTAAGTGTAGCAAATGTATGGTTTAACATGATCAGAGCGTTTCACTGGAACCATGTGTAGGTGTAGCAAATGCATGGTTTAACCTGATCGGAGCATTTTACGGGAACCATGTGTAGGTGTTGCAAATGTATGGTTTACCATGATCGGAGTGCTTTACGGGAACCATGTTTAGGTGTAGTAAATGCATGGATTAACCTGATCGAGCAGTTTATGGGAACCATGTGTAGTTGTAGCAAATTTATAGTTTAACCTGATCGGAGCGTTTTACAGGAACCATGTGTAGGTTTATCAAATGTATGGTTTAACCTGATCAGAGCATTTACGGGAACCATGTGTAGGTGTCACAAATGTATGGTTTAACCTCATCGGAGAGTTTACGGGAACCATGTGTAGGTGTAGCAAATGCATGGTTTAACCTGATCGGAGCGTTTTACGGGAACCATGTGTAGGTGTCACAAATGTATGGTTTAACCTGATTGTACCGTTTATGGGAACCATGTGTAGGTGTAGCAAATGCATGGTTTAACCTTATTGGAGCGTTTTACGGGAACCACGTGTTGGTGTAGCAAATGCATGGTTTAACCTGATCAAGCGTTTTACGGGAACCATGTGCAGGTGTAGCAAATGTATGATTTAACCTGATCGAAGCATTTTACGGGAACAATGTGTAGGTGTCGCAAATGCATGGTTTAGCCTGATCAGAGCGTTTTACGGGAACCATGTGTAGGTGATACAAATGTATGGTTTAGCCTTATCGGAGTGTTAATGGGAACCATGTGTAGGTGTCACAAATGTATGGTTTAACCTGATCGGAGAATTTTACGGGAACCATGTGTAGGTGTTGCAAATGTATGGTTTAACCTTATCAGAGAGTTTCACGGGAACCATGTGTAGGTGTAACAAATGTATGGAATAACCTGATCAAAGCATTATACGGGAACCATGTGTAGCTGTAGCAAATGTATGGTATAGCCTGATCAGAGCATTTTACGGGAACCATGTGTAGTTGTAGCAAATGTATGGTTTAACCCTGATCGGAGCGCTTTACTGGAACCATGTGCAGGTTTAGCAAATGTATGGTTTAACCTGATCGGAGCATTTACAGGAACCATGTGTAGGTGTCACAAATGTATGGTTTAACGTGATAGGAGTGTTTATGGGGACCTTGTGTAGGTGTAGCAAATGCATGGTTTAACCTAATCGGAGCGTTTTACGGGAACCATGTGTAGGTGTCACAAATGTACGGTTTAACCTGATCGGTGCGTTTACGGGAACCATCTGTAGGTGTAGCAAATGTATGGTTTAACCAGATCAGAGCGTTTTACGGGAACCATGTGTAGGTATAGCAAATTTATGGTCTAAACTGATCGGAGCGTTTTACGGGAACCATGTGTAGGTGTAGCAAATGTATGGTTTAACCTGATCAGAGCATTTACGGGAACCATGTGTAGGTGTCACAAATGTATGGTTTAACCTGATCGGAGAGTTTACGGGAACCATGTGTAGGTGTAGCAAATGCATGGTTTAACCTGATCGGAGCGTTTTACGGGAACCATTTGTAGGTGTCACAAATGTATGGTTTAACCTGATTGTACCGTTTATGGGAACCCTGTGTAGGTGTAGCAAATGCATGGTTTAACCTTATTGGAGCGTTTTACGGGAACCACGTGTTGGTGTAGCAAATGCATGGTTTAACCTGATTAAGCGTTTTACGGGAACCATGTGTAGGTGTAGCAAATGTATGATTTAACCTGATCGGAGCGTTTTACGGGAACAATGTGTAGTTGTTGCAAATGTATGGAATAACCTGATTGAAGCATTTTACGGGAACCATGAGTAGGTGTAGCAAATGTATGATTTAACCTGATCGGAGCGTTTTACGGGAACAATGTGTAGTTGTTGCAAATGTATGGAATAACCTGATTGAAGCATTTTACGGAAACCATGTGTAGCTGTAGCAAATGTATGGTACAGCCTGATAAGAGCGTTGTACGGGAACCATGTGTAGTTATAGCAAATGTATGGTATAGCCTGATCAGGGCGTTGTACGGGAACGATGTGTAGGTGTAGCAAATGTTTGGTTTAACCTGATCGGAGCGTTTTACAGGAACCATGTGTAGGTGTGGCAAATGTATGGTTTAACCTGATCGGAGCATTTTACGGGAACCATGTTTAGGTGTAGCAAATGTATGGTTTAACCTGATCAGAGCATTTACGGGAACCATGTGTAGGTGTCACAAATGTATGGTTTAACCTGATCGGAGAGTTTACGGGAACCATGTGCAGGTGTAGCAAATGCATGGTTTAACCTGATCGGAGCATTTTACGGGAACCATGTGTAGGTGTCACAAATGTATGGTTTAACCTGATTGTACCGTTTATGGGAACCATGTGTAGGTGTAGCAAATGCATGGTTTAACCTTATTGGAGCGTTTTACGGGAACCACGTGTTGGTGTAGCAAATGCATGGTTTAACCTGATCAAGCGTTTTACGGGAACCATATGTAGGTGTAGCAAATGTATGATTTAACCTGATCGGAGCGTTTTACGGGAACAATGTGTAGGTGTCGCAAATGCATGGTTTAGCCTGATCAGAGCGTTTTACGGGAACCATGTGTAGGTGTTACAAATGTATGGTTTAGCCTTATCGGAGTGTTATTGGGAACCATGTGTAGGTGTCACAAACGTATGGTTTAACCTGATTGGAGCATTTTCGGGAACCATGTGTAGGTGTAGCAACTGCATGGTTTAACCTGATCGGAGCATTTAACGGGAACCATGTGTAGGTGTTGCAAATGTATGGTTTAACGTGATCGGAGAGTTTCACGGGAACCATGTGTAGGTGTAGCAAATGTATGGAATAACCTGATCGAAGCATTTTACGGGAACCATGTGTAGCTGTAGCAAATGTATGGTATAGCCTGATCAGAGCGTTGTACGGGAACCATGTGTAGTTGTAGCAAATGTATGGTTTAACCCTGATCGGAGCGCTTTACTGGAACCATGTGTAGGTTTAGCAAATGTATGGTTTAACCTGATCGGAGCATTTACAGGAACCATGTGTAGGTGTCACAAATGTATGGTTTAACGTGATCGGAGTGTTTATGGGGACCTTGTGTAGGTGTAGCAAATGCATGGTTTAACCTAATCGGAGCGTTTTACGGGAACCATGTGTAGGTGTCAAAAATGTACGGTTTAACCTGATCGGAGCGTTTACGTGAACCATCTGTAGGTGTAGCAAATGTATGGTTTAACCAGATCGGAGAGTTTTACGGGAACCATGTGTAGGTATAGCAAATTTATGGTCTAAACCGATTGGAGCGTTTTACGGGAACCATGTGTAGGTGTAGCAAATGTATGGTTTAACCTGATCAGAGCATTTACGGGAACCATGTGTAGGTGTCACAAATGTATGGTTTAACCTGATCAGAGCGTTTTACGGGAACCATTTGTAGGTGTCACAAATCTGTGGTTTAACCCTGATTGTATCGTTTATGGGAACCATGTGTAGGTGTAGCAAATGCATGGTTTAACCTTATTGGAGCGTTTTACGGGAACCACGTGTTGGTGTAGCAAATGCATGGTTTAACCTGATCAAGCGTTTTACGGGAACCATGTGTAGGTGTAGCAAATGTATGATTTAACCTGATCGGAGCGTTTTACGGGAACAATGTGTAGTTGTTGCAAATGTATGGAATAACCTGATTGAAGCATTTTACGGGAACCATGTGTAGCTGTAGCAAATGTATGGTATAGCCTGATCAGAGCGTTGTACGGGAACCATGTGTAGTTGTAGCAAATGTATGGTATAGCCTGATCAGAGCGTTGTACGGGAACCATGTGTAGTTGTAGCAAATGTATGGTTTAACCCTGATCGGAGCGCTTTACTGGAACCATGTGTAGGTTTAGCAAATGTATGGTTTAACCTGATTGGAGCATTTACAGGAACCATGTGTAGGTGTTACAAATGTATGGTTTAACCTGATCTGAGCATTTTGCGAACCATGTGTAGGTGTAGCAACTGCATGGTTTAACCTGATCGGAGCATTTTACGGGAACCATGTGTAGGTGTTGCAAATGTATGGAATAACCTGATCGAAGCATTTTACGGGAACCATGTGTAGCTGTAGCAAATGTATGGTATAGCCTGATCAGAGCGTTGTACGGGAACCATGTGTAGTTGTAGCAAATGTATGGTTTAACCCTGATCGGAGCGCTTTACTGGAACCATGTGTAGGTTTAGCAAATGTATGGTTTAACCTGATGGGAGCATTTACAGGAACCATGTGTAGGTGTCACAAATGTATGGTTTAACGTGATCGGAGCGTTTATGGGAACCATATGCAGGTGTAGCAAATGCATGGTTTAACGTGATCAAGCGTTTTACGGGAACCATGTGTAGGTGTTACAAATGTATGGTTTAACCTTATCGGAGCGTTTATGGGTACCTTGTGTAGGTGTAGCAAATGCATGGTTTAATCTAATCGGAGCGTTTTACGGGAACCATGTGCAGGTGTCACAAATGTACGGTTTAACCTGATCGGAGCGTTTACGTGAACCATGTGTAGGTGTAGCAAATGCATGATTTAACCTGATCGAGCATTTTACGGAAACTATGTGTAGGTGTAGCAAATGTATGGTTTAAACTGAGCAGAGCGTTTTATGGGAACCATGTGTAGTTGTAGCAAATGTATGGTTTAACCTGATTGGAGCATTTACGGGAACCATGTGTGGGTGTCACAAATGTATGGTTTAACCTGATCGGAGCGTTTACAGGAACCATGTGTAGGAGTAGCAAATGCATGCTTTAACCTGATCGGAGCATTTTATGGGAGCCATGTGTAGGTGTAGCAAATTTATGGTTTAACCTAATCAGAGAGTTTTACAAGAACCATATGAAGGTGTATTAAATGCACGGTTTAACCTGATTGGAGCGTTTTACGGGAATCATGTGAAGGTGTAGCAAATGCATAGTTTAATCTGATAGCGCGTTTTACGGGAACCATGTGTAGGTGTAGCAAATGTATAGTTAGGCTGTCCGGTTTTAGGTTTAAACCTATAATAACTGATAAAACCCCACTGATTGAGAAACAGCCCTCACCAGTGAAAACATATAAACACTGAAAAAACACCTGCACAACCACAAACTAAATTCCATTTAAAGAAAGGAAAGGGAGAGTGAAAGAGTCATTTTATTTCTTCCTGAAGGGGCCAATACAATGTAACTTTGTTATACAAGCTAGCAGTAAGAAAGTCTGGGCTAACATTATTCTGCTTGAGTTGTGTTGTTTAGGGATGCCACTAAAATATTGTTTCTTCTTCCTTTTGTTTTTTTTTCAGTTTTGTGGTCTTTGGTCTAAAGATGCAGGGTTGAGAAGCATGTTTTAGTCTTGTCTCATTATTTTATAAACTGTAGAGGATCAGGAAACATCAAAATCATATTTGATATTTTGGCTGCGTTTGATTATTTCACTGATCGGTAAAATGGCTGGTTTCATAAGAATCTTTCCGAATATGTGTCATCACATATACCCACAGAGAATAGGTAAAAACCCTTAATACATCTGCCCCAAGTTTCTAGTGAGTCAGTATTGATAGTAGGCGAATTGTCAACACCTCAGGCTTTAAACATTCAATGCAAGGTATAGTGACTAGAATATGTGAAAAGAGCGCTATCACCAAGCATCTGGGATAGTGGTTAAAATATGACAACAGACTTTTGGAAAACACGGAATGCAGTTTCACTTGGAATGCTCTGCAAAAAAAGGTTATTTCCAAGTTTAACAAAGATTAGAGTCTGAAAACACCCTTGTCTGCCAAGTAGTCAGCATAATTGGTGGAGATGTGAAACATCTTCTTGAGAGTAGGCTAGGAGACACCTTTAGTGACTTTGGCACTGCAGCATGTTCCATGTTAGAGTGCTTGCCACTTGGTAAGCAAAGCAGTGGTGAAAAGCAATTCAGGAACTTTTATTTTACAATGTATGAGAAATGGCTTACAGTGATGCATAGAAATGTCCCTCACCACCAATGGCAATTGAAGTCAATGAAACCTCACTGTGGTACTCTTCTAGATCCCTTCCGTAAAGGGGAATTTCTTCCATAGTTTCCAAAGAGCTGCTTCATTTTTGGCCGCTTCAATATCTCTGAGTACACAAACGCCCAGATCAGCACAGATGTTGCAGAACCTGCCCTGAGAATCGCAATCTTCAAATAAACCAGTCTTGGCATGGAAAGCTATGTCAGTAGCCAGAGTTAACAAATTGTGTACTGGCTGGTTTGGGGTTGCACATTTCAAGTGCCAATGTTGAGAGGGCCTTTTCACAGAAGTTTACATGGGAAGGAAAGAGAGAGTGCACTTGACCAAAGACTCACTGAAGAAGTATTGTATGGTGTACTACAATAAGTTTAATTTGCAAAAATCTATTTGGACATCATATACACTATACTTACACTGTCAATATACCATGCGCTATCAGTGCAGAAAGCAAGCAATAAAAGCAAAACGTTCCATAAACACCGGAAAAACACTGCTTCTGTAGTTTTTAATGGCGCGAAAATGTGTAACCACTGATAACCACTGTTTTTTTAAAGTATTTAAATCACTTGAAACCACTGAAAAAACACCACCAGAATTTACCAAAAATAGAAACTGACAACAGGAAAGCCTAGGTATAGGGGTAGTAGAGGGATGGCGTAGAGGGGTAGTAAAGGGGTAGTGGGGTACTACGGTAGTGGGGTAATAGGTTAGTAGGGTAGTGGGGTAGTAGGGTAGTAGGGGGTAGTGGAATACTGGGGTAGTAGGGTGGTAGTGGGGTAGTTGGTTAGTAGGGTAGTGGGGTAGAGGGGAAGTAGAGGGGTAGAGGGGTAGTAGGGTAGTAGAGGGGTAGAGGGGTAGTAGAGGGGTAGAGGGGTAGAGGGGTAGTAGAGGGGTAGTAGAAGTGTAGTAGAGGGGAAGTGGGGTAGTAGAGGGGTAGTGGGGTAATAGAGGGGTAGTAGGGTAGTGGGGAAGTAGAAGGGTAGTGGGGTAGTAGAGGGGTAGTAGGGTTGTAGGGTAGAGGGGTAGTAGAGGGGTGGGGTATAGGGGTAGTAGAGGGATGGCGTAGAGGGGTAGTAAAGGGGTAGTGGGGTACTACGGTAGTGGGGTAATAGGTTAGTAGGGTAGTGGGGTAGTAGGGTAGTAGGGGGGTAGTGGAATACTGGGGTAGTAGGGTGGTAGTGGGGTAGTTGGTTAGTAGGGTAGTGGGGTAGAGGGGAAGTAGAGGGTTAGAGGGGTAGTAGGGTAGTAGAGGGGTAGAGGGGTAGTAGAGGGGTAGAGGGGTAGAGGGGTAGTAGAGGGGTAGAGGGGTAGAGGGGTAGTAGAGGGGTAGTAGAAGTGTAGTAGAGGGGAAGTGGGGTAGTAGAGGGGTAGTGGGGTAATAGAGGGGTAGTAGGGTAGTGGGGAAGTAGAAGGGTAGTGGGGTAGTAGAGGGGTAGTAGGGTTGTAGGGTAGAGGGGTAGTAGAGGGGTGGGGTATAGGGGTAGTAGAGGGATGGCGTAGAGGGGTAGTAAAGGGGTAGTGGGATACTACAGTAGTGGGGTAAGAGGTTAGTAGGGTAGTGGGGTAGTAGGGGGGTTAGTAGAATACTGGGGTAGTAGGGTAGTAGAGGGCTAGTTGGGTAGTAGGGTAGTGGGGTAGGGGGAAGTAGAGGGGTAGAGGGGTAGTAGGGTAGTAGAGGGGTAGAGGGGTAGTAGAGGGGTAGAGGGGTAGAGGGGTAGTAGAGGGGTAGTAGAGTGGTAGTGGGGTAGTAGAGGATTAGCAGTGTAGTGGGGTAGCAGGGTAGTGGAGTAGTAGGGGAGTGTGGCAGTAGAGGGGTAGTGGGGTAGAAGAGGGGTAAATAGAGATGTAGTGGTGGTTTAGTGGGTAGTAGAGGGGTAGGAGAGGGGAAGTTGGGTAGTGGGGTAGTAGGGTAGTAGTGGAGGGGTATGGGGTAAGTATGGTAGTGGGTAGTAGATGGGTAGTAGGGTAGTGGGGTAGTAGAGGGTAGTGGGTAGTAGAGGGGTAGTAGGGTATTGATGTAGTAAGGTAGTGGGGTAGTAGAGGGGTGGTGGGGTAGTAGGGGGGGGTAGTGGGGTAGTAGAGGAGTAGTTGAGGGGTAGTAGGGGCTAGTAGGGGCTAGTAGGGAGTAGTGGTAGTGGGGTAGTGGGGTAATAGGGTAGTAGAGGGGTAGTGGGGTAGTAGGGTAGCCAAGGGATAGTAGAGGAGTAGTAGAGGGGTAGTATAGGGGTAGTAGAGGGGTAGTGGGGTAGTAGGGTAGTAAAGGGGTAGTAGAGGGGTTGTAGTGGGGTAGTAGTGGGGTAGTAGATGGGTAGTAGGGCAGTAGGGTAGTGGGGTAGTGGAGGGGTAGTAGGGTAGTGGGATAGTAGAGGGGTAGTAGGGTTGTAGGGGTTTGGGGGTTTAGTAGAGGGGTAATGGGGTAGTAGAAGGGTCGTGGGGTAATAGGGTAGTGATGTAGTAGGGTAGTAGAGGGGTAGTAGGGTAGTGGGGTAGTGGGATAGTAGAGGGGTAGTAGGGTAGTGGGGTAGTGGAGAGGTAGTTGGGTAGTAGAGGAGTAGTAGGGGAGTGGGGTAGCAGGGTAGTGGGGTAGTAGGGGAGTGGGGCAGTAGAGGGGTAGTGGGGTAGAAGAGGGGTAATAGAGAGGTAGTGGTGGGGTAGTAGAGGGGTAGTAGAGGGGAAGTTGGGTAGTGGGGTAGTAGGCTAGTAGTGGGGTAGTAGAGGGGTAGTGGGGTAGTAGGGTAGTGGGGTAGTAGAGGGGTAGTAGGATAGTGGGGTATTAGGGGGATAGTGGAGTAGTAGAGGGATAGTAGGGTATTGAGGTAGCAGGGTAGTGGGGTAGTCGAGGGGTAGTGGGGTAGAAGAGTGGTAATAGAGAGGTAGTGGTGGGGTAGTGGGTAGTAGAGGGGTAGTGGAGGGGTAGTTGGGTGGTGGGGTAGTAGTGGGGTAGTAGAGGGGTAGAAGAGGGGTAGTAGAGGAGTAGTGGGGTAGTAGAGGGGTAGTGGGGTAGTAGAGGGAAAGTAGGGTATTGAGGTAGTAGGGTAGTGGGGTAGTAGATGGGTACTGGGGTAGTAGGGGGGTAGTGGGGTAGTAGAGGGGTAGTAGATGGGTAGTAGAGGGGTAGTAGAGGGCTAGTGGGCTAGTAGGGTAGTAGTGGGGTAGTGGGGTAGTGGGGTAGTAGGGTAGTGGGGGAGTAGAGGGGTAGTGGGGTAGTAGGGTAGTAAAGGGGTAGTAGAAGAGTAATAGAGGTGTAGTAGGGTAGTATCAGGGTAGTAGAGGGGTAGTGGGGTAGTAGGGTAGTGGGGTAGTGGAGGGGTAGTAGGGTAGTGGGGTAGTAGATGGGTAGTAGGGTCGTAGGGGTTTGGGGGTTTAGTAGAGGGGTAGTGGGGTAGTAGAGGAGTAGAAGGGAAGTAGGGTAGTGGGGTAGTAGAGGGGTAGTAGGGTAGTGGGGTAGTGGTGGGGTAGTAGAGGGGTGGTAGGGTAGTAGGGTAGTGAGGTAGTGGAGGGATAGTAGGGTAGTGGGGTAGTAGAGGGGTAGATGGGTAGTAGAGGGGCAGTAGGTTAGTAGGGTAGTGGGATAGTAGAGGGGTAGTAGGTTAGTGGAGAGGTAGTGGGGTAGTCATGTAGTAGTGGGGTAGTAGAGGGGTAGTGGGGTAGTAGAGGGGTAGTAGAGTAGTAGAGGGGTAGTGGGGTAGTGGGGTAGTAGAGGGGTAGTAGTGGGATAGTAGTGGGGTAGTAGGGTAGTAGGGTAGCAGATGGGGTAGTAGGGTAGTAGGGCAGTGGAGTAGTAGAGGAGCAGTAGGGTAGTGGGGTAGTAGAGGGGTAATAGGGTAGTGGGTTGGTAGGGTAGTGGGATAGTAGAGGGGATGTAGGATAGTACAGTAGAGGGGTAGTAGAGGGGTGGGGTAGAGGGGTACAGGGGTAGTAGAGGGGTAGAGGGGCAGTAGGGTAGTGAGGTAGTAGGGTAGTAGGGTAGTGGGGTAGTAGAGGGGTAGAGGGGTAGTAGGGCAGTGGGGTAGTAGAGGGGTAGTAGGGTATTGGGCTAGTAGAGGGGTAATAGGGTAGTAGGGTACTGGGGTATTAGAGGGGTGGGGTAGATGGGTAGTAGAGGGTTAGAGGGGTAGTGGGGTAATAGGGTAGTAGGAGGGTAGTGGGGTAGTGGGGTAGTAGGGTAGTGGGGAAGTGGGGTAGTAGGGTAGTGGGGTTGTAGGGTAGTGGGTTAGTAGAGGGGTAGTAGGGCAGCGTGGTAATAGAGGGGTAGTGGAGGGTAGTGGGGTAGTAGAGGGGTAGTAGGGTAGTTGGGTAGTAGCAGGATAGTAGGGTAGTAGGGTAGTGGGGTAGTAGAGGGATATTAGGGTAAAGGGGGAGTAGAGGGGTGGGGTAGTAGGGGGGTAGTAGGGGGTAGTGGAGTAGTAGAGGGGTAGTGGGGTATTGGGGTAGTAGAGGGGTAGTGGGGTAGTAGGGTAGCAGTAGGGTAATAGAGGGGTAGCAGAGTGGTAGTAGAGGGATAGTGGGGTAGTAGAGAGGTAGTGGGGTAATAGAGGGTTAGTAGGGTAGTGGGGTGGTAGAGGGGTAGTAGGGTAGTGGGGTAGTAGATGGGTAGTAGATGGGTAGTGGGGTAGTAGAGGGGTATTGGGGTAGTAGGGTAGTGGGGTAGTGGGGTAGTAGAGGGGTAGTGGGGTAGTAGAGGGATAGTAGTGGGGTAGTGGGGTAGTAGGGTAGTGGGGTAGTAGAGTGTTAGTAGAGGGGGTAGTGGGGTGGTAGGGTAGCAGAGGGGTAGTAGAGGGGTAGTGGGGTAGTAGAGGGGTAGTGGGGTAGTAGGGTAGTAGAGGGGTAGTAGATGGGTAGTAGTGGGGCAGTGGGATAGTAGTGGGGTAGTAGCAGGGTAGTAGGGTTGTAGGGTAATGGGGTAATAGAGAAGTAATAGGGTAGTGGGGTAGTAGAGGGGTAGTAGGATAGTAGGGGGTAGAGGGGTAGTAGAGGGGTAGTGGGGCAGAAGAGGGGTAGTAGGGTAGTGGGGTAGTAGGGTAGTAAAGGGGTAGTAAGGTAGTGGAGTAGTAGAGGGGCAGTAGGGTAGTGGGTAGTAGAGGGGCAGTAGGGTAGTGGGGTAGTAGAGGGGTAATAGGGTAGTGGGTTGGTAGGGTAGTGGGATAGTAGAGGGGATGTAGGATAGTACAGTAGAGGGGTAGTAGAGGGGTGGGGTAGATCGGTAGAGGGGTAGTAGAGAGGTAGAGGGGCAGTAGGGTAGTGAGGTAGTAGGGTAGTAGGGTAGTGGGGTAGTAGGGGGTAGTGGGGAAGTAGAGGGTAAGTAGGGTAGTGGGGTAGTAGAGGGGTAGAGGCGTAGTAGGGCAGTGGGGTAGTAGAGGGGTAGTAGGGTATTGGGCTAGTAGAGGGGTAATAGGGTAGTAGGGTACTGGGATATTAGAGGGGTGGGGTGGCTGGGTAGTAGAGGGTTAGAGGGTAGTGGGGTAATAGGGTAGTAGGAGGGTAGTGGGGTAGTGGGGTAGTAGGGTAGTGGGGTAGTGGGGTAGTAGGGTAGTGGGGTTGTAGGGTAGTGGGTTAGTAGAGGGGTAGTGGGGGGCAGTGAGATAGTAGAGGGGTAGTAGGGTAGCGTGGTAATAGAGGTGTAGTGGAGGGTAGTGGGGTAGTAGAGGGGTAGTAGGGTAGTTGGGTAGTAGCGGGATAGTAGGGTAGTAGGGTAGTGGGGTAGTAGAGAGATATTAGGGCAAAGGGGTAGTAGAGGGGTTGGGTAGTAGGGGGTAGTAGGGGGTAGTGGAGTAGTAGATGGGTAGTGGGGTATTGGGGTAGTAGAGGGGTAGTGAGGTAGTAGGGTAGCAGTAGGGTAATAGAGGGGTAGCAGAGTGGTAGTAGAGGGATAGTGGGGTAGTAGAGAGGTAGTGGGGTAATAGAGGGGTAGTAGGGTAGTGGGGTGGTAGAGGGGTAGTAGGGTAGTGGGGTAGTAGATGGGTAGTAGATGGGAGAGGGGTAGTAGAGGGGTAGTGGGGTAGTAGAGGGGTATTGGGGTAGTAGGGTAGTGGGGTAGTGGGGTAGTAGAGGGGTAGTGGGGTAGTAGAGGGATAGTAGTGGGGTAGTGGGGTAGTAGGGTAGTGGGGTAGTAGAGTGTTAGTAGAGGGGGTAGTGGGGTGGTAGGGTAGCAGAGGGGTAGTAGAGGGGTAGTGGGGTAGTAGAGGGGTAGTGGGGTAGTGGGGTAGTAGAGGGGTAGTAGGATAGTGGGGTATTAGGGGGATAGTGGAGTAGTAGAGGGATAGTAGGGTATTGAGGTAGCAGGGTAGTGGGGTAGTCGAGGGGTAGTGGGGTAGAAGAGTGGTAATAGAGAGGTAGTGGTGGGGTAGTGGGTAGTAGAGGGGTAGTGGAGGGGTAGTTGGGTGGTGGGGTAGTAGTGGGGTAGTAGAGGGTAGAAGAGGGGTAGTAGAGGAGTAGTGGGGTAGTAGAGGGGTAGTGGGGTAGTAGAGGGAAAGTAGGGTATTGAGGTAGTAGGGTAGTGGGGTAGTAGATGGGTACTGGGGTAGTAGGGGGGTAGTGGGGTAGTAGAGGGGTAGTAGATGGGTAGTAGAGGGGTAGTAGAGGGCTAGTGGGCTAGTAGGGTAGTAGTGGGGTAGTGGGGTAGTGGGGTAGTAGGGTAGTGGGGGAGTAGAGGGGTAGTGGGGTAGTAGGGTAGTAAAGGGGTAGTAGAAGAGTAATAGAGGTGTAGTAGGTAGTATCAGGGTAGTAGAGGGGTAGTGGGGTAGTAGGGTAGTGGGGTAGTGGAGGGGTAGTAGGGTAGTGGGGTAGTAGCTGGGTAGTAGGGTCGTAGGGGTTTGGGGGTTTAGTAGAGGGGTAGTGGGGTAGTAGAGGAGTAGAAGGAAGTAGGGTAGTGGGGTAGTAGAGGGGTAGTAGGGTAGTGGGGTAGTGGTGGGGTAGTAGAGGGGTGGTAGGGTAGTAGGGTAGTGAGGTAGTGGAGGGATAGTAGGGTAGTGGGGTAGTAGAGGGGTAGATGGGTAGTAGAGGGGCAGTAGGTTAGTAGGGTAGTGGGATAGTAGAGGGGTAGTAGGTTAGTGGAGAGGTAGTGGGGTAGTCATGTAGTAGTGGGGTAGTAGAGGGGTAGTGGGGTAGTAGAGGGTAGTAGGGTAGTAGAGGGGTAGTGGGGTAGTGGGGTAGTAGAGGGGTAGTAGTGGGATAGTAGTGGGGTAGTAGGGTAGTAGGGTAGCAGATGGGGTAGTAGGGTAGTAGGGCAGTGGAGTAGTAGAGGAGCAGTAGGGTAGTGGGGTAGTAGAGGGGTAATAGGGTAGTGGGTTGGTAGGGTAGTGGGATAGTAGAGGGGATGTAGGATAGTACAGTAGAGGGGTAGTAGAGGGGTGGGGTAGAGGGGTACAGGGGTAGTAGAGGGGTAGAGGGGCAGTAGGGTAGTGAGGTAGTAGGGTAGTAGGGTAGTGGGGTAGTAGAGGGGTAGAGGGGTAGTAGGGCAGTGGGGTAGTAGAGGGGTAGTAGGGTATTGGGCTAGTAGAGGGGTAATAGGGTAGTAGGGTACTGGGGTATTAGAGGGGTGGGGTAGATGGGTAGTATAGGGTTAGAGGGGTAGTGGGGGTAATAGGGTAGTAGGAGGGTAGTGGGGTAGTAGGGTAGTGGGGAAGTGGGGTAGTAGGGTAGTGGGGTTGTAGGGTAGTGGGTTAGTAGAGGGGTAGTAGGGCAGCGTGGTAATAGAGGGGTAGTGGAGGGTAGTGGGGTAGTAGAGGGGTAGTAGGGTAGTTGGGTAGTAGCAGGATAGTAGGGTAGTAGGGTAGTGGGGTAGTAGAGGGATATTAGGGTAAAGGGGGAGTAGAGGGGTGGGTAGTAGGGGGGTAGTAGGGGGTAGTGGAGTAGTAGAGGGGTAGTGGGGTATTGGGGTAGTAGAGGGGTAGTGGGGTAGTAGGGTAGCAGTAGGGTAATAGAGGGGTAGCAGAGTGGTAGTAGAGGGATAGTGGGGTAGTAGAGAGGTAGTGGGGTAATAGAGGGTTAGTAGGGTAGTGGGGTGGTAGAGGGGTAGTAGGGTAGTGGGGTAGTAGATGGGTAGTAGATGGGTAGTGGGGTAGTAGAGGGGTATTGGGGTAGTAGGGTAGTGGGGTAGTGGGGTAGTAGAGGGGTAGTGGGGTAGTAGAGGGATAGTAGTGGGTAGTGGGGTAGTAGGGTAGTGGGGTAGTAGAGTGTTAGTAGAGGGGGTAGTGGGGTGGTAGGGTAGCAGAGGGGTAGTAGAGGGGTAGTGGGGTAGTAGAGGGGTAGTGGGGTAGTAGGGTAGTAGAGGGGTAGTAGATGGGTAGTAGTGGGGCAGTGGGATAGTAGTGGGGTAGTAGCAGGGTAGTAGGGTTGTAGGGTAATGGGGTAATAGAGAAGTAATAGGGTAGTGGGGTAGTAGAGGGGTAGTAGGATAGTAGGGGGTAGAGGGGTAGTAGAGGGGTAGTGGGGCAGAAGAGGGGTAGTAGGGTAGTGGGGTAGTCGGGTAGTAAGGGGGTAGTAAGGTAGTGGAGTAGTAGAGGGGCAGTAGGGTAGTGGGGTAGTAGAGGGGCAGTAGGGTAGTGGGGTAGTAGAGGGGTAATAGGGTAGTGGGTTGGTAGGGTAGTGGGATAGTAGAGGGGATGTAGGATAGTACAGTAGAGGGGTAGTAGAGGGGTGGAGTAGATCGGTAGAGGGGTAGTAGAGAGGTAGAGGGGCAGTAGGGTAGTGAGGTAGTAGGGTAGTAGGGTAGTGGGGTAGTAGGGGGTAGTGGGGAAGTAGAGGGTAAGTAGGGTAGTGGGGTAGTAGAGGGGTAGAGGCGTAGTAGGGCAGTGGGGTAGTAGAGGGGTAGTAGGGTATTGGGCTAGTAGAGGGGTAATAGGGTAGTAGGGTACTGGGATATTAGAGGGGTGGGGTGGATGGGTAGTAGAGGGTTAGAGGGGTAGTGGGGTAATAGGGTAGTAGGAGGGTAGTGGGGTAGTGGGGTAGTAGGGTAGTGGGGTAGTGGGGTAGTAGGGTAGTGGGGTTGTAGGGTAGTGGGTTAGTAGAGGGGTAGTGGGGGGCAGTGAGATAGTAGAGGGGTAGTAGGGTAGCGTGGTAATAGAGGGGTAGTGGAGGGTAGTGGGGTAGTAGAGGGGTAGTAGGGTAGTTGGGTAGTAGCGGGATAGTAGGGTAGTAGGGTAGTGGGGTAGTAGAGAGATATTAGGGTAAAGGGTAGTAGAGGGGTTGGGTAGTAGGGGGGTAGTAGGGGGTAGTGGAGTAGTAGATGGGTAGTGGGGTATTGGGGTAGTAGAGGGGTAGTGAGGTAGTAGGGTAGCAGTAGGGTAATAGAGGGGTAGCAGAGTGGTAGTAGAGGGATAGTGGGGTAGTAGAGAGGTAGTGGGGTAATAGAGGGGTAGTAGGGTAGTGGGGTGGTAGAGGGGTAGTAGGGTAGTGGGGTAGTAGATGGGTAGTAGATGGGAGAGGGGTAGTAGAGGGGTAGTGGGGTAGTAGAGGGTATTGGGGTAGTAGGGTAGTGGGGTAGTGGGGTAGTAGGTAGTGGGTAGTAGGGATAGTAGTGGGGTGTGGGGTAGTAGGGTAGTGGGGTAGTAGAGTGAGTAGAGGGGGTAGTGGGGTGGTAGGGTAGCAGAGGGTAGTAGAGGGGTAGTGGGGTAGTAGAGGGGTAGTGGGGTAGTGGGGTAGTAGAGGGGTAGTAGGATAGTGGGGTATTAGGGGGATAGTGGAGTAGTAGAGGGATAGTAGGGTATTGAGGTAGCAGGGTAGTGGGTAGTCGAGGGGTAGTGGGGTAGAAGAGTGGTAATAGAGAGGTAGTGGTGGGGTAGTGGGTAGTAGAGGGGTAGTGGAGGGGTAGTTGGGTGGTGGGGTAGTAGTGGGGTAGTAGAGGGGTAGAAGAGGGGTAGTAGAGGAGTAGTGGGGTAGTAGAGGGGTAGTGGGGTAGTAGAGGGAAAGTAGGGTATTGAGGTAGTAGGGTAGTGGGGTAGTAGATGGGTACTGGGGGTAGTAGGGGGGTAGTGGGGTAGTAGAGGGGTAGTAGATGGGTAGTAGAGGGGTAGTAGAGGGCTAGTGGGCTAGTAGGGTAGTAGTGGGGGTAGTGGGGTAGTGGGGTAGTAGGGTAGTGGGGGAGTAGAGGGGTAGTGGGGTAGTAGGGTAGTAAAGGGGTAGTAGAAGAGTAATAGAGGTGTAGTAGGGTAGTATCAGGGTAGTAGAGGGGTAGTGGGGTAGTAGGGTAGTGGGGTAGTGGAGGGGTAGTAGGGTAGTGGGGTAGTAGATGGGTAGTAGGGTCGTAGGGGTTTGGGGGTTTAGTAGAGGGGTAGTGGGGTAGTAGAGGAGTAGAAGGGAAGTAGGGTAGTGGGGTAGTAGAGGGGTAGTAGGGTAGTGGGGTAGTGGTGGGGTAGTAGAGGGGTGGTAGGGTAGTAGGGTAGTGAGGTAGTGGAGGGATAGTAGGGTAGTGGGGTAGTAGAGGGGTAGATGGGTAGTAGAGGGGCAGTAGGTTAGTAGGGTAGTGGGATAGTAGAGGGGTAGTAGGTTAGTGGAGAGGTAGTGGGGTAGTCATGTAGTAGTGGGGTAGTAGAGGGGTAGTGGGGTAGTAGAGGGGTAGTGGGTAGTAGAGGGGTAGTGGGGTAGTGGGGTAGTAGAGGGTAGTAGTGGGATAGTAGTGGGTAGTAGGGTAGTAGGGTAGATTAACAGATGGGGTAGTAGGGTAGTGGGCAGTGGGCAGAGGAGATAAGCAGTAGGGTAGTGGAGGAGTAATAGGGGTAGTGGGTGGTAGGGTAGTGGGATAGTAGAGGGTGTAGGATAGTACGTAGAGGGTAGTAGAGGGGTGTAGGTGGGGGAGGGGTACAGGGGTAGTAGAGGGGTAGAGGGGCAGTAGGGTAGTGAGGTAGTAGGGTAGTAGGGTAGTGGGGTAGTAGAGGGGTAGAGGGGTAGTAGGGCAGTGGGGTAGTAGAGGGGTAGTAGGGTATTGGGCTAGTAGAGGGGTAATAGGGTAGTAGGGTACTGGGGTATTAGAGGGGTGGGGTAGATGGGTAGTAGAGGGTTAGAGGGGTAGTGGGGTAATAGGGTAGTAGGAGGGTAGTGGGGTAGTGGGGTAGTAGGGTAGTGGGGAAGTGGGGTAGTAGGGTAGTGGGGTTGTAGGGTAGTGGGTTAGTAGAGGGGTAGTAGGGCAGCGTGGTAATAGAGGGGTAGTGGAGGGTAGTGGGGTAGTAGAGGGGTAGTAGGGTAGTTGGGTAGTAGCAGGATAGTAGGGTAGTAGGGTAGTGGGGTAGTAGAGGGATATTAGGGTAAAGGGGGAGTAGAGGGGTGGGGTAGTAGGGGGGTAGTAGGGGGTAGTGGAGTAGTAGAGGGGTAGTGGGGTATTGGGGTAGTAGAGGGGTAGTGGGGTAGTAGGGTAGCAGTAGGGTAATAGAGGGGTAGCAGAGTGGTAGTAGAGGGATAGTGGGGTAGTAGAGAGGTAGTGGGGTAATAGAGGGTTAGTAGGGTAGTGGGGTGGTTGAGGGGTAGTAGGGTAGTGGGGTAGTAGATGGGTAGTAGATGGGTAGTGGGGTAGTAGAGGGGTATTGGGGTAGTAGGGTAGTGGGGTAGTGGGGTAGTAGAGGGGTAGTGGGGTAGTAGAGGGATAGTAGTGGGGTAGTGGGGTAGTAGGGTAGTGGGGTAGTAGAGTGTTAGTAGAGGGGGTAGTGGGGTGGTAGGGTAGCAGAGGGGTAGTAGAGGGGTAGTGGGGTAGTAGAGGGGTAGTGGGGTAGTAGGGTAGTAGAGGGGTAGTAGATGGGTAGTAGTGGGGCAGTGGGATAGTAGTGGGGTAGTAGCAGGGTAGTAGGGTTGTAGGGTAATGGGGTAATAGAGAAGTAATAGGGTAGTGGGGTAGTAGAGGGGTAGTAGGATAGTAGGGGGTAGAGGGGTAGTAGAGGGGTAGTGGGGCAGAAGAGGGGTAGTAGGGTAGTGGGGTAGTAGGGTAGTAAAGGGGTAGTAAGGTAGTGGAGTAGTAGAGGGGCAGTAGGGTAGTGGGGTAGTAGAGGGGCAGTAGGGTAGTGGGGTAGTAGAGGGGTAATAGGGTAGTGGGTTGGTAGGGTAGTGGGATAGTAGAGGGGATGTAGGATAGTACAGTAGAGGGGTAGTAGAGGGGTGGGGTAGATCGGTAGAGGGGTAGTAGAGAGGTAGAGGGGCAGTAGGGTAGTGAGGTAGTAGGGTAGTAGGGTAGTGGGGTAGTAGGGGGTAGTGGGGAAGTAGAGGGTAAGTAGGGTAGTGGGGTAGTAGAGGGGTAGAGGCGTAGTAGGGCAGTGGGGTAGTAGAGGGGTAGTAGGGTATTGGGCTAGTAGAGGGGTAATAGGGTAGTAGGGTACTGGGATATTAGAGGGGTGGGGTGGATGGGTAGTAGAGGGTTAGAGGGGTAGTGGGGTAATAGGGTAGTAGGAGGGTAGTGGGGTAGTGGGGTAGTAGGGTAGTGGGGTAGTGGGGTAGTAGGGCAGTGGGGTTGTAGGGTAGTGGGTTAGTAGAGGGGTAGTGGGGGGCAGTGAGATAGTAGAGGGGTAGTAGGGTAGCGTGGTAATAGAGGGGTAGTGGAGGGTAGTGGGGTAGTAGAGGGGTAGTAGGGTAGTTGGGTAGTAGCGGGATAGTAGGGTAGTAGGGTAGTGGGGTAGTAGAGAGATATTAGGGTAAAGGGGTAGTAGAGGGGTTGGGTAGTAGGGGGGTAGTAGGGGGTAGTGGAGTAGTAGATGGGTAGTGGGGTATTGGGGTAGTAGAGGGGTAGTGAGGTAGTAGGGTAGCAGTAGGGTAATAGAGGGGTAGCAGAGTGGTAGTAGAGGGATAGTGGGGTAGTAGAGAGGTAGTGGGGTAATAGAGGGGTAGTGGGGTGGTAGAGGGGTAGTAGGGTAGTGGGGTAGTAGATGGGTAGTAGATGGGAGAGGGGTAGTAGAGGGGTAGTGGGGTAGTAGAGGGGTATTGGGGTAGTAGGGTAGTGGGGTAGTGGGGTAGTAGAGGGGTAGTGGGGTAGTAGAGGGATAGTAGTGGGGTAGTGGGGTAGTAGGGTAGTGGGGTAGTAGTGTGTTAGTAGAGGGGGTAGTGGGGTGGTAGGGTAGCAGAGGGGTAGTAGAGGGGTAGTGGGGTAGTAGAGGGGTAGTGGGGTAGTAGGGTAGTAGAGGGGTAGTAGATGGGTAGTGGCGGGGCAGTGGGATAGTAGTGGGGTAGTAGCAGGGTAGTAGGGTAGTAGGGTAGTGGGGTAAAAGGGGGTAGTGGGGAAGTAGAGGGTAAGTAGGGTAGTGGGGTAGTAGAGGGGTAGAGGCGTAGTAGGGCAGTGGGGTAGTAGAGGGGTAGGAGGGTATTGGGCTAGTAGAGGGGTAATATGGTATTAGGGTACTGGGGTATTAGAGGGGTGGGGTAGATGGGTAGTAGAGGGTTAGAGGGGTAGTGGGGTAATAGGGTAGTAGGAGGGTAGTGGGGTAGTAGGGTAGTGGGGTAGTGGGGTAGTGAGGTAGTAGGGTAGTGGGGTTGTAGGGTAGTGGGTTAGTAGAGGGGTAGTGGGGGGCAGTGGGGTAGTAGAGGGGTAGTAGGGTAGTGTGGTAATAGAGGGGTAGTGGAGAGTAGTGGGGTAGTAGAGGGGTAGTAGGGTAGTTGGGTAGTAGTGGGATAGTAGGGTAGTAGGGTAGTGGGGTAGAAGAGGGATATTAGGGTAAAGGGGTAGTAGAGGGGTGGGGTAGTAGGGGGGTAGTAGGGGGTAGTGGAGTAGTAGAGGGGTAGTGGGGTATTGGGGTAGTAGAGGGGTAGTGAGGTAGTAGGGTAGCAGTAGGGTAATAGAGGGGTAGCAGAGTGGTAGTAGAGGGATAGTGGGGTAGAGAGAGGTAGTGGGGTAAGAGAGGGGTAGTGGGGGAGTAGAGGGGTAGTAGGGTAGTGGGGTAGTAGATGGGTAGTAGATGGGTAGAGGGGTAGTAGAGGGGTAGTTGGGTAGTAGAGGGGTATTGAGGTAGTAGGGTAGTGGGGTAGTGGGGTAGTAGAGGGGTAGTGGTGTAGTAGAGGGATAGTAGTGGAGTAGTGGGGTAGTAGGGTAGTGGGGTAGTAGAGTGTTAGTAGAGGGGGTAGTGGGGTGGTAGTGTAGCAGTGGGGTAGTAGAGGGGTAGTGGGGTAGTAGAGGGGTAGTGGGGTAGTAGGGTAGTAGAGGGGTAGTAGATGGGTAGTAGTGGGGCAGTGGGATAGTAGTGGGGTAGTAGCAGGGTAGTAGGGTAGTAGGGTAATGGGGTAATAGAGAAGTAATAGGGTAGTGGGGTAGTAGAGGGGTAGTAGGATAGTAGGGGGTAGAGTGGTAGTAGAGGGGTAGTGGGGCAGAAGAGGGGTAGTAGGGTAGTGTGGTAGTAGGGTAGTAAAGGGGTAGTAGGGTAGTGGAGTAGTAGAGGGGTAGTAGAGGGGTAGATGGTTAGTAGAGGGGTAGTAGAGGGATAGTCGGGTAGTAGAGGTGTAGTAGGGTAGTGGGGTAGTAGTGGGGTAGTAGAGGGCTAGTAGAGGGGTTGTGGGGTAGTACAGAGGTAGTGTGGTAGTATAAGGGTAGTAGGGTAGTTGGGTAGTAGAGGGATAGTAGGGTAATAGGGTAGTGGGGTAGTAGAGGGGTGGGGTAATATGGTAGTGGGGTAGTAGGGGGTAGTGGGGTAGTAGAGGGGTAGTGGGGTATTGGGGTAGTAGAGGGGTAGTGGGGTAGTAGGGTAGTAGTAGGGTAGTACAGTGGTAGTAGAGGGGTAGTAGGGTAGTCGAGGGAGAGTAGAGGGGTAGTAAATGGGTAGTAGATTGGTAGAGGGGTAGTAGAGGGGTAGTGGGGTTGTAGAGGGGTAGTAGGGTAGTAGAGGGATAGAAGAGGGGTAGTAGATGGGTAGAGGGGTAGTAGAAGGGTAGTGGTGTAGTAGAGGGGTAGTAGGGTAGTGGGGTAGTAGGGTAGTGGGGTAGTAGAGGGTAGTGGGGTAGTAGGGGGTAGTGGGGTAGTAGAGGGATAGTAGTGGGGTAGTGGGGTAGTAGAGGGGTAGTAGAGGGGTATTGGGGTAGTAGGGAAGTAGTGGGGTAGTAGAGGGGCAGTGGGGTAATAGGGTAGTAGAGGTGTAGTAGATGGGTAGTAGTGGGGTAGTGGGATAGTAGTGGGGAAGTAGAGGGGTAGTAGGGTAGTTGGGTAGTGGGGTAGTAGAGCAGTAGTAGAGTAGTGGGGCAGTAGAGGGGTAGTAGGGTAGTATGGGGTAGGGGGTAGTAGAGGGTTAGTGGGGTACTAGAGGGGTAGTAGGGTAGTGGGGTAGTAGGGTAGTAGAGGGGTAGTAGGGAAGTGGGGTAGTAGAGGGGTAGTGGGGTAGTAGAGGGGTGGTGGTGTAGTAGAGGAGTAGTAGAGGGGTAGTTGGGTAGTATAGGGGTAGTAGGGTAATGAAATGAAATGAAATGAAATGAAATGAAAAAGAAATTTGCTAAAGCGCACTGCTGCCAAGCGGCTTCCTGGCGCTGACACCTCGTCCAGACTCACAAGAACAGTCCCAGAGAGCTAGTTAGGGAAAGCTTGGGAAAACAGAAAAGTTTTAAGGGCTTTACGAAAATGGGTGTAAATAGGAATAGAACGAAGAAAAAGAGGAAGACTGTTCCAAAACCGGGGGGCCAGGACTGAGAAACGAGTGCCACCAATACGAGATTTACGGAATTGAGGGACATGGAGAAGAGAAAGTGAGGAGGAGCGGAGAGTGCGACTAGGAACGTGGGGAGCAATGAGAGAGTTGATGAAATAAGGAGCGGAACGGGCATGAGCCTGAAAAGCAAAACAAGCAAGTTTGAAATAGGATCTGAAATGCACGGGGAGCCAGTGGAGGCATTTAAGGGCAGGCGTGATGTGGGAAGCTTTGGGAAGACGAAGGATAAGGCGAGCCGCCTGGTTTTGGATGGCCTGAAGGCGGCGGGTTTCGTAGGCAGGAATGCCAACGTACAGGCCATTCCCATAATCCAGGTGGGACGTGATGAGGGCAGTGATGATAGTTTTGAGGGCATCAACAAAAAAGAGCCTTGAAATCTTGCGAATTAAACGAAGGGAAAGAAAGCAAGAAGACACCACAGAACTTATATGGGCGTGCATAGAAAGATCCTGGCTAACCTTAATACCCAAGGTCCGAACAGAGGAAACCGGTGATGGAGAGGGACCAAAGGAGAGAGGCCAGTGGGAAGGGGACCAAGGGTTGGAGGGACCACCCGTGAGTGCAAGCTCCGTTTTATCAGGGTTGAGCTTCAAATGATTGAAGCTCATCCATTGGGAGATAAAGATAAGAGTAGAAGAGAATTTGGGAAGAGAATCAAGAGGGGAAGAGAGATCGAAGACGAGCTGGAGGTCGTCTGCGTAATTGTACACAGAACCCCCAGCTCCAAAAGTGAGGAGATGAGGGGACGGATATAAAGATTAAAGAGTAGAGGGGAAAGGGAAGAACCTTGGGGAACC
Organism: Triturus cristatus; assembly: GCF_964204655.1. Lineage (NCBI taxonomy): Eukaryota > Metazoa > Chordata > Amphibia > Caudata > Salamandridae > Triturus > Triturus cristatus. Next base: position 30,988 of record NW_028187260.1, on the reverse strand, counting down.
CCGCAGGTGACCGGACGCGGGGGAGCGGAAAAGCCGGAGAGCTGTACCGCTTGTGACCTGCCTTGAAGGAAGGACGCCACCCAAGATAGAGCGAGGCCCTGGATGCCCGCCGCGCTGACACGATCGAGGAGGATGGCATGGTCGACCGTGTCAAACGCAGCGGACAGATCAAGAAGAACGAGGGCTTGAGGGAGGTTTTTGTCCGCCATCCCCTTGAGTTCATCAAGGACTGCAAGAACCACTCCCTCAGTGGAGTGGCCTGGGCGAAAGCCCGCCTGATGAGAGGCCAAAAGGGAATTCTCCTCAATATAGGCGGACAAGCAGGATGTTACGTAGCTTTCCAAAATCTTCCCAAGGTAGGGAAGCAAAGAAATAGGCCTGAAATTAGATAAAAGAGAGGGATCCAGACCAGGTTTTTTTAAAATAGGCAAAACAATAGCAGATTTAAATGAAGAGGGAACGGAGCCAAGAGCCAGGGACGTGTTAAGGAGGGCAAGAGGGGGAGCCGGACAGTTGGTGTAAAGAGTTTTAAGGATCCGTGCGGGAGCACAATCCGTAGGGGAACCCGACTTAACCTTGGCCAAAAGGTCAAGGAAAAGCTGGGGAGAGATAGGTTGAAAGCGATTCAGAGTGGAGGTAGAAAAAGGAGAAAAACCGGGTTGTTCAGGTGAAGGAACAGAGGGAATATTAGCTTTAATGTTGGAGATTTTATCAATAAAATAGTCATTGAGGGAAGAACAAAGAGCTTGAGATGGAACAAGGGGTGAAGAAGTGCGATCAGAAAAGGCAAGACTGTGAACAAGAGAAAAGATTTCGCGGGATTTATTGGCAGAGAGGGCCACTTTCTCTGTGAAGTATTTGGTCTTAGCCGCAAGGATGGCTCTTTTATAATCGCAAAGAAGGGCTTTGTATTTGGCGCGAAGAGTCGGACAGTAGTTCCGTCTCCAATGGCGTTCAGCGCGCCTGAGACTAAGTTTGAGGGCTTTAAAGTCATAAGAAAACCATTTGTGAGCGTTGTGGGGACGGACAGATTTAACCTTCTTAAGCGGGGCCACCCGATCACAGGAAGAGGAAAGCCAAGCACTGATGGTATTAGCTTGACTTTCCAGAGACAAACCCGTAAGATCAGGGGCGGATGAGGCCAGGGAGGAAGAGAGAACATTAAGATCCGTCTGGTTCCAACTCCGAGCCAAGATATTTTTGGGAAGAGGAGCTTTGGTGACCGAGCCGAGGAGAATGGAGAATAAGATCATGGCATGATCCGACCAGACGCAGGGAAGGATGGAAACAGATGACATATTACAACTTGAGGACCAAACTTGGTCCAGAGTGTGGCCATGGACATGAGTAGGGGCCGAGACATGGGGAAGAAAATTTAGACACTGAAGTGTGGCAGAGAAATCTTTGGACAAAGAGTCCTCCCTGGGGTCCCCAGGCCAAAAGTTGAAGTCGCCCAGCAGCAACAATGAAGAATTGTTTACCACCAAGGTGGCCAAAAGGTCCTGCAGGGTGGAAACAAACTGCGGCATAGGGTGCGGGGGGCGATACATAAGGACAACAGTAAGGGGTACAGGAAGATTAAGTGAACGGGCCACAAGATAGTCTACATTAGGTATGGGGGGATGGGCAAGGAGTTGAAATTTCAAGGATGAACGTATTATCATGGCCACCCCCCCCCCCCAGCCTTACCGTCAGGGCGGTCGGCACGGAGGGCATAGTAAGTATCAGGCAGAATAGCCAGGAGGTCAGGAAGAGAGTCAGTAGAGAACCAGGTTTCTGTAAGAAAGAGAAAGTCGGGAGAATCAGTGTTGAGTAAATTAAAAAGAGCAGTTTGATTTTTGACTGCGGAGCGAGTGTTAAGCAAGATAGCAGAGGCAGGTGGAAATCTAACAGGAGCGCAGAGGGAAGGAGAGATGCCTGGAGTGAGAGAAGCCAGGGCAGGCACAACTAAAGAGGAATCTGGGGAATGCGGAAGAAGGATACCAAGATTATCCAAATAGGATATGAGAGAAGGGGAAAGAGGGGTAGGAGCAGAATATGCAACCAGTTGGGACGACGAATAGACCAACGGAAGAGCGGGGTCAGAGGCCCCAGGTCCCGGCCTGTCGCGGACGGGCGCAGACGGGCTTAACTTAGGCGCAACTTCGGCGCGCCTTCGTCGCGCCCGCTGCGCCCGTCCGCTGCGCCGCCGGGGCTGACCAACCAATATATAGGGACACATGGGGGAGAAGGGTCAAGGGGCGTGGCAAGGGGGAGGTGCCAAAGAGCAGCAGCGCGTCGCCCAGACCCGCCCAAGATGGTGGAGCCGCCCGTCCCCCTCCGAGAGCCAGGCGAGGGGGGGGCGATCAGCGGAGGCGGTCTGGGTTGCTTGCGTGAGAGGGGGCAGCCAGGAAGGATCCGAGCGCTGTGTTTGGAGCGCTGAAGGTGCAAGCAGGCAGACAGGCAAGTCTTTAAAATCCAGCAGGCAAGAGTCACAAAGGAAGTTTAAAAACGCAACGTTGCTCCCGGAGAAGCCTCGGGAGGTCTGGAGGTAAGGTACACGTTCAGGCGAGCAGACCGTCGTCCACCTGAAGTACTTAGCCAAGGGGGAGGTGCCAAAGAGCAGCAGCGCGTCGTCCAGACCCGCCCAAGATGGTGGAGCCGCCCGTCCCCCTCCGAGAGCCAGGCGAGGGGGGGGCGATCAGCGGAGGCGGTCTGGGTTGCTTGCGCGAGAGGGGGCAGCCAGGAAGGATCCGAGCGCTGTGTTCGGAGCGCTGAAGGTGCAAGCAGGCAGACAGGCAAGTCTTTAAAATCCAGCAGGCAAGAGTCACAAAGGAAGTTTAAAAACGCAACGTTGCTCCCGGAGAAGCCTCGGGAGGTCTGGAGGTAAGGTACAGGTTCAGGCGAGCAGACCGTCGTCCACCTGAAGTACTTAGCCAAGGGGGAGGTGCCAAAGAGCAGCAGCGCGTCGCCCAGACCCGCCCAAGATGGTGGAGCCGCCAGTCCCCCTCCGAGAGCCAGGCGAGGGGGGGGCGATCAGCGGAGGCGGTCTGGGTTGCTTGCGCGAGAGGGGGCAGCCAGGAAGGATCCGAGCGCTGTGTTCGGAGCGCTGAAGGTGCAAGCAGGCAGACAGGCAAGTCTTTAAAATCCAGCAGGCAAGAGTCACAAAGGAAGTTTAAAAACGCAACGTTGCTCCCGGAGAAGCCTCGGGAGGTCTGGAGGTAAGGTGCAGGTTCAGGCGAGCAGACCGTCGTCCACCTGAAGTACTTAGCCAAGGGGGAGGTGCCAAAGAGCAGCAGCGCGTCGCCCAGACCCGCCCAAGATGGTGGAGCCGCCCGTCCCCCTCCGAGAGCCAGGCGAGGGGGGGGCGATCAGCGGAGGCGGTCTGGGTTGCTTGCGCGAGAGGGGGCAGCCAGGAAGGATCCGAGCGCTGTGTTCGGAGCGCTGAAGGTGCAAGCAGGCAGAGAGGCAAGTCTTTAAAATCCAGCAGGCAAGAGTCACAAAGGAAGTTTACAAACGCAACATTGCTCCCGGAGAAGCCTCGGGAGGTCTGGAGGTAAGGTGCAGGTTAGTAGTGGGTTAGTAGGGCAGTGGGGTAGTAGTGGGGTAGTAGGGTAGTAGGGGAGTGGGGTAGTAGAGTTGTAGGGTAGTTGGGTGGTAGAGGGGTAGTAGAGAGGTGGGGTGGAGGGATAGAGGGGTAGTAGAGGGGTAGAGGGGTAGTAGGGTAGTAGGGTATTGGGGTAGTAGGGTAGTAGGATAGTAGGGGTTAGTGGAGTAGTAGGGGTAGTGGGGTAGTATGGGGTAGGGGGTAGTAGAGGGTTAGTGGGGTACTAGAGGGGTAGTAGGGTAGTGGGGTAGTAGGGTAGTAGAGGGGTAGTAGGGTAGTGGGATAGTGGAGGGGTAGTAAAGTAATGAGGTAATAGAGGGGTAGTAGGGTAGTAGGGCAGTGGGATAGTAGAGGGGTGGTAGAGTAGTGGGGGTAGTAGAGGGGTAGTAAAGGGGTAGTAGAGGGGTAATGTGGTAGTAGAGGGGTAGTAGAGGGATAGTGGAGTAGTAGAGGAGTAGTGGGGTAGAAGAGGTGTAGTAGAGGGATAGTGATTTAGTAGAGGGGTAGTAGAGGGGTAGTAGTGGGGTAGTAGAGGGGTAGTAGAGGGGTAGTAGGGTAGTAGAGGGGTAATGGGGTAGTGGAGGGATAGTGGGGTAGTAGAGGGGTAGTAGAGGGCTAGTAGGGTAGTGGGGTAGTAGAGGGGCAGTAGGGTAGTAGGGTAGTGGGATAGTAGAGGGGTAGTAGGGTAGTGTGATAGTGGGGTAGTAGAGGGATATTAGGGCAAAGGGGTAGTAGAGGGGTGGGGTAGTAGGGGGGTAGTAGGGGGTAGTGGAGTAGTAGAGGGGTAGTGGGGTATTGGGGTAGTAGAGGGTAATAGAGGGGTAGTAGAGTGGTAGTAGAGGGATAATGGGGTAGTAGAGAGGTAGTGGGGTAATAGAGGGGTAGTAGGGTAGTGGGGTAGTAGAGGGGTAGTAGGGTAGTGGGGTAGTAGATGGGTAGTAGATGGGTAGAGGGGTAGAGGGGCAGTAGAGGGTAGTGGGGTAGTAGAGGGGTAGTAGGGTAGTGGGGTAGTTGAGGGGTAGTGGGGTAGTAGAGGGATAGTAGTGGGGTAGTGGGGTAGTAGGGTAGTGGGGTAGTAGAGTGTTAGTAGAGGGGGTACTGGGGTAGTAGGGTAGCAGAGGGGTAGTGGAGGGGTAGTGGGGTAGTAGAGGGGTAGTTGGGTAGTAGGGTAGTAGAGGGCTTGTAGATGGGTAGTAGTGGGGCAGTGGGATAGTAATGGGGTAGTAGCAGGGTAGTTGGGTAGTAGGGTAATGGGGTAATAGAGAAGTAATAGGGTAGTGGGGTAGTAGAGGGGTAGTAGGATAGTAGGGGGTAGAGTGGTAGTGGGGCAGGAGAGGAGTAGTAGGGTAGTGGGGTAGTAGGGTAGTAGAGGGGTAGTAGGGTAGTGGAGTAGTAGAGGGGTAGTAGGGTAGTGGGGTAGTAGTGGGGTAGATGGGTAGTAGATGGGCAGTAGAGGGATAGTCGGGTACTAGAGGTGTAGTAGGGTAGTGGGGTGGTAGTGGGGTAGTAGAGGGCTAGTAGAGGGGTAGTGGGATAGTATGGAGGTAGTGTGGTAGTATAAGGGTAGTAGGGTAGTTGGGTAGTAGAGGGATAGTAGGGTAATAGGGTAGTGGGGTAGTAGAGGGGTGGGGTAGTATGGTAGTGGGGTAGTAGGGTAGTAGGGGGTAGTGGGGTAGTAGAGGGGTAGTGGGGTATTGGGGTAGTAGAGGGGTAGTGGGGTAGTAGGGTAGTAGTAGGGTAGTACAGTGGTAGTAGAGGGGTAGTAGGGTAGTCGAGAAGGAGTAGAGTGGTAGTAAATGGGTAGTAGATTGGTAGAGGGGTAGTAGAGGGGTATAAGAGGTGTAGTGGGGTTGTAGAGGGGTAGTAGGGTAGTAGAGGGAGAGAAGAGGGGTAGTAGATGGGTAGAGGGGTAGTAGAAGGGTAGTGGTGTAGTAGAGGGTTAGTAGGGTAGTGGGGTAGTAGGGACGTGGGGTAGTAGAGGGTAGTGGGATAATAGGGGGTAGTGGGGTAGTAGAGGGATAGTAGTGGGGTAGTAGAGGGGTAGTAGTGGGGTAGTGGGGTAGTAGAGGGATAGTAGTGGGGTAGTGGGGTAGTAGAGGGGTAGTAGTGAAGTAGTGGGGTAGTAGAGGGGTAGTGGGGTAGTAGGGTAGTGGGGTAGTAGAGGGGTAATAGAGGGAGCAGTGGGGTAGTAGGGTAGCAGAGGGGTAGTAAAGGGGTAGTGGGGTAGTAGAGGGGTAGTGGGGTAGTAGGGTAGTAGAGGTGTAGTAGATGGGTAGTAGTGGGGTATTGGGATAGTAGTGGGGAAGTAGAGGGGTAGTAGGGTAGTTGAGTAGTGGGGTAGTAGAGCAGTAGTTGAGTAGTGGGGCAGTAGAGGGGTAGCAGAGTAGTATGGGGTAGGGGGTAGTAAAGGGTTAGTGGGGTAGTAGAGGGGTAGTAGGGTAGTGGGGTAGTAGGGTAGTAGAGGGGTAGTAGATAAGTGGGGTAGTAGAGGGGCAGTGGGGTAGTGGGGTAGTAGAGGGGTGGTGGTGTAGTAGAGGAGTAGTAGAGGGGTAGTGGGGTAGTATAGGGGTAGTAGGGTAGTAGTGGGGTAGTAGGGCAGTGGGGTAGTAGTGGGGTAGTAGGGTAATAGGGAAGTGGGGTAGTAGAGTTGTAGGCTAGTTGGGTAGTAGAGGGGTAGTAGAGAGGTGGGGTGCAGGGATAGAGGGGTAGAGGGGTAGTAGAGGGGTAGAGGGGTAGTAGGGTATTGGGGTAGTGGGGTAGTAGGATAGTAGGGGGTAGTGGAGTAGTAGGGGGTAGTGGAGTAGTAAGGTAGTAGAGGGGTAGTGTGGTAGTGGGGTAGTGGAGGGGTAGTAAGGTAATGGGGTAATAGAGGGGTAGTAGGGTAGTAGGGCAGTGGGATAGTAGAGGGGTAGTATGGTAGTGGGGTAGTAGAGGGGTAGTAGGGTAGTGGAGTAGTTGAGGGTTAGTAAAGGGGTAGTAGAGGAGTAATGAGGTAGTAGAGGGATAGTGGGGTAGTAGAGGAGTAGTGGGGTAGTAGAGGTGTAGTAGAGGGATAGTGATTTAGTAGAGGGGTAGTAGAGGGGTAGTAGAGGGGTAGTAGGGTAGTAGAGGGGTAATGGGGTAGTAGAGGGATAGTGGGGTAGTAGAGGGGTAGTAGAGGGCTAGTAGGGTAGTGGGGTAGTAGAGGGGCAGTAGGGTAGTAGGGTAGTGGGATAGTAGAGGGGTAGTAGGGTAGTGGGGTAGTGGAGAGTTAGTGGGGTAGTCGGGTAGTAGAGGGTTAGTAGAGGGGTAGTGGGGTAGTAGAGGGGTAGTAGGGTAGTAGAGGGGTAGTGGGGTAGTAGAGGGGTAGTGGGGTAGTGGGGTAGTAGAGGGGTAGTAGGATAGTAGGGTAGTAGAGGGGTAGTAGGGTAGTAGGGCAGTTTAGTAGTAGAGGGGTAGTAGGGTAGTGGGGTAGTAGAGGAGCAGTAGGGTAGTGGGTTAGTTGGGTAGCGGGGTAGTAGAGGGAATGTAGGATAGTACAGTAGAGAGGTAGTAGAGGGGTGGGGTAGATGGGTAGAGGAGTAGAGGGGTAGTAGAGGGGTAGAGGGGCAGTAGGGTAGTGGGGTAGTAGGGTAGTAGGGTAGTGGGGTAGTAGGGTAGTAGGGGGTAGTGGGGTAGTAGGGGGGTAGTGGGGTAGTAGAGGGGTAGTGGGATAGTGGGGTAGTAGAGGGGTAGTGGGGTAGTAGAGGGGTAGTAGGGTATTGGGGTAGTAAAGGGGTAATAGGGTAGTAGGGTACTGGGATAATAGAGGGGTGGGGTAGAGGGGTAGTAGAGGCATAGAAGGGTAGTTGGGTGGTAGGGAGGTAGTAGGGTAGTGAGGTAGTAGGGTAGTGGGGTAGTGGGGTAGTAGGGTAGTGGGGTAGTAGAGGGGTAGTGGGGGCAGTGGGGTAGTAGAGGGGTAGTAGGGTAGTAGAGGGATGGTAGCGTAGTAGGGTAGTGTGGTAGTAGAGGGGTTGTAGGGTAGAGGAGTAATAGAGGGGTGGGGTAGTAGGGTAGTGGGGTAGTAGGGGGTAGTAGGGTAGTAGGGGGTAGTGGGGTAGTAGAGGGGTAGTGGGGTATTGGTTTAGTAGAGGGGTAGTGGGGTAGTAGGGTAGTAGTAGGGTAGTAGAAGGGTAGTAGAGGGGAAGTGGGGTAGTAGAGGCGTAGTGAGGTAATAGAGGAGTAGTAGGGTGGTGGGGAAGTAGAAGGGCAGTGGGGTAGTAGAGGGGTAGTAGGGTTGTAGGGTAGAGGGGTAGTAGAGGGGTGGGGTATAGGGGTAGTAGAGGGATGGCGTAGAGGGGTGGTAGAGGGGTAGTGGGGTACTAGGGTAGTGGGGTAATAGGTTAGTAGGATAGTGGGGTAGTAGGGTAGTAGGGGGGAAGTGGAATAGTGGAGTAGCAGGGTGGTAGTGGGGTAGTTGGTTAGTAGGGTAGTGGGGTAGTAGAGGGCTAGTAGGGTAGTAGGGTAGTGGGGTAGAGGGGAAGTAGAGGGGTAGAGGGGTAGTAGGGTAGTAGAGGGGTAGAGGGGTAGTAGAGGGGTAGAGGTGTAGTAGGGTAGTGGGGTAGTAGAGGGGTAGTAGAGTGGTAGTGGGGTAGTAGAGGATTAGTAGTGTAGTGGGGTAACAGGGCAGTGGGGTAGTAGGGGAGTGTGGCAGTAGAGGGGTAGTGGGGTAGAAGAGGGGTAGTAGAGATGTAGTGGGGGGTAGTGGGTAGTAGAGGGGAAGTTGGGTAGTGGGGTAGTAGGGTAGTAGTGGAGGGTAGTGGGGTAGTATGGTAGTGGGGTAGTAGATGGGTAGTAGGGTAGTGGGGTAGTAGAGGGTTAGTGGGGTAGTAGGGTATTGATGTAGTAAGGTAGTGGGGTAGTAGAGGGGTGGTGGGGTAGTAGGGGGGTAGTGTGGTAGTATAGGAGTAGTTGAGGGGTAGTAGAGGGCTAGTAGAGGGCTAGTAGGGTAGTAGTGGGGTAGTGGGGTAGTGGGGTAGTAGAGGGGTAGTAGAGGGGTAGTGGGGTAGTAGGGTAGCCAGGGATAGTAGAGGAGTAGTAGAGGGGTAGTAGGGTAGTATGGGTAGTGGGGTAGTGGGGTAGTAGGGTGTGTAGGGGTAGTAGAGGGGTGGTAGTGGGGTAGTGGGGGGTAGTGGGTGTGGGGGGGTGTGGAGTGGGGTGTGGGGGTGGAGTAGTAGGGGTGGGGTTGTGGGTGGGTGGGTGCTGGGTAGGTGGGGTGGCGAGGGGTGGGGGGGTGTGTTGGGGGGGTTGTGTGGGAGGGGGGTGGGTGGGGGAGGTGGGGGGGGTGGGGTGGGGGGGGGGGGGGGTGGTGTGGGGGTGGTGAGGGGTGGTGTGGGGTGGGGGGGTGGGGGGGGTGGTGTGGGGGTGGTGGGGGTTGGTGTGGGGGGGTATTAGAGGGAAAGTAGGGTATTGAGGTAGTAGGGTAGTAGAGGGGTAGTGGGTAGTAGGGGGTAGTGGGGTAGTAGAGGGGTAGTAGATGGTTAGTAGAGGGGTAGTAGAGGGCTAGTGGGCTAGTAGGGTAGTAGTGGGGTAGTGGGGTAGTAGGGTAGTGGGGGAGTAGAGGGGTAGTGGGGTAGTAGGGTAGTAATGGGGTAGTAGAAGAGTAATAGAGGTGTAGTAGGGTAGTATAGGGGTAGTAGAGGGGTAGTGGGGTAGTAGAGTAGTGGGGTAGTGGAGGGGTAGTAGGGTAGTGGGGTAGTAGACGGGTAGTAGGGTCGTAGGGGTTTGGGGGTTTAGTAGAGGGGTAGTGGGGTAGTAGAGGAGAAGAAGGGAAGTAGGGTAGTGGGGTAGTAGAGGGGTAGTAGGGTAGTGGGGTAGTGGTGGGGTAGTAGAGGGGTGGTAGGGTAGTAGGGTAGTGGGGTAGTGGAGGGATAGTAGGGTAGTGGGGTAGTAGATGGGTAGTAGGGTTGTAGGGGTTTGGGGGTTTATTAGAGGGGTAGTGGGGTAGTAGAGGAGTAGAAGGGAAGTAGGGTAGTAGGGTAGTGGGGTAGTAGAGGAGTAGTAGGGAAGTGTGGTAATGGGGTAGTAGAGGGGTAGTGGGTTGTGAGGTAGTAGAGGGGTAGTGGGGTGGTAGAGGGGTAGTAGAGTAGTAGGGTGGTAGTGGGGTTGTAGAGGGGTAGTAGGGTAGTGGGGTCGTAGAGGGGTAGTAGGGTAGTATGGTAGTGGGGTAGAGGGGTAGTAGAGCGGTAGAGGGGTAGTAGGATAGTAGAGGGGTAGAGGGGTATTAGAGGGGTAGAGGGGTAGTAGGGTAGTGGGGTAGAAGAGGGGTAGTAGAGTGGTAGTGGGGTAGTAGAGGATTAGTAGTGTAGTGGGGTAACAGGGTAGTGGGGTAGTAGGGGAGTGTGGCAGTAGAGGGGTAGTGGGGTAGAAGAGGGGTAATAGAGATGTAGTGGTGGGGTAGTGGGTAGTAGAGGGGAAGGTGGGTAGTGGGGTAGTAGGGTAGTAGTGGAGGGGTAGTGGGGTAGTATGGTAGTGGGGAAGTAGATGGGAAGTAGGGTAGTGGGGTAGTAGAGGGTTAGTGAGGTTGTAGGGTATTGATGTAGTAAGGTAGTGGGGTAGTAGAGGGGTGGTGGGGTAGTAGGGGGTAGTGGGGTAGTAGAGGAGTAGTTGAGGGGTAGTAGAGGGCTAGTAGGGTAGTAGTGGGGTAGTGGGGTAGTGGGGTAGTAGAGGGGTAGTAGAGGGGTAGTGGGGTAGTAGGGTAGCCAAGGGATAGTAGAGGAGTAGTAGAGGGGTAGTAGGGTAGTATAGGGGTAGTAGAGGGGTAGTGGGGTAGTAGGGTAGTAAAGGGGTAGTAGTGGGGTAGTAGTGGGGTAGTAGTGGGGTAGTAGAGGGGTAGTAGGGTAGTAGGGTAGTGGGGTAGTGGAGGGGTAGTAGGGTACTGGGGTAGTAGAGGGGTAGTAGGGTCGTAGGGGTTTGGGGGTTTAGTATAGGGGTAGTGGGGTAGTAGAAGGGTAGTGGGGTAATAGGGTAGTGGGGTAGTAGGGTAGTAGAGGGGTAGTAGGGTAGTGGGGTAGTGGGATAGTAGAGGGGTAGTAGGGTAGTGGGGTAGTGGAGAGGTAGTTGGGTAGTAGAGGAGTAGTAGGGAAGAGGGGTAGCAGGGTAGTGGGTTAGTAGGGGAGTGGGGCAGTAGAGGGGTAGTGGGGTAGAAGAGGGGTGTTAGAGAGGTAGTGGTGGGGTAGTAGAGGGGTAGTAGAGGGGAAGTTGGGTAGTGGGGTAGTAGGCTATTAGTGGGGTAGTAGAGGGGTAGTGGGGTAGTAGGGTAGTGGGGTAGTAGAGGGGTAGTAGGGTAGTGGGGTATTAGAGGTGTAGTGGAGTAGTAGAGGGGTAGTAGGGTATTGAGGTAGCAGGGTAGTGGGGTAGTCGAGGGGTAGTGGGGTAGAAGAGTGGTAATAGAGAGGTAGTAGTGGGGTAGTGGGTAGTAGAGGGGTAGTGGAGGGGTAGTTGGGTGGTCGGGTAGTAGGGTAGTAGTGGGGTAGTGGAGGGGTAGTAGAGGGGTAGTAGAGGGGTAGTGGGGTAGTAGAGGGGTAGTGGGGTATTAGAGGGAAAGTAGGGTATTGAGGTAGTAGGGTAGTAGAGGGGGTAGTGGGGTAGTAGGGGGTAGTGGGGTAGTAGAGGGGTAGTAGATGGTTAGTAGAGGGGTAGTAGAGGGCTAGTGGGCTAGTAGGGTAGTAGTGGGGTAGTGGGGTAGTAGGGTAGTGGGGGAGTAGAGGGGTAGTGGGGTAGTAGGGTAGTAATGGGGTAGTAGAAGAGTAATAGATGTGTAGTAAGGTAGTATAGGGGTAGTAGAGGGGTAGTGGGGTAGTAGAGTAGTGGGGTAGTGGAGGGGTAGTAGGGTAGTGGGGTAGTAGATGGGTAGTAGGGTCGTAGTGGTTTGGGGGTTTAGTAGAGGGGTAGTGGGGTAGTAGAGGAGAAGAAGGGAAGTAGGGTTTTGGGGTAGTAGAGGGGTAGTAGGGTAGTGGGGTAGTGGTGGGGTAGTAGAGGGGTGGTAGGGTAGTAGGGTAGTGGGGTAGTGGAGGGATAGTAGGGTAGTGGGGTAGTAGACGGGTAGTAGGGTGTTAGGGGTTTGGGGGTTTAGTAGAGGGGTAGTGGGGTAGTAGAGGAGTAGAAGGGAAGTAGGGTAGTAGGGTAGTGGGGTAGTAGAGGAGTAGTAGGGTAGTGGGGTAATGGGGTAGTAGAGGGGTAGTGGGGCAGTGGGGTAGTAGAGGGGTAGTGGGGTAGTAGAGGGGAAGTAGAGTAGTAGGGTGGTAGTGGGGTAGTAGAGGGGTAGTAGGGTAGTGGGGTAGTAGAGGGGTAGTAGGGTAGTATGGTAGTGGGTAGAGGGGTAGTAGAGCGGTAGAGGGGTAGTAGGATAGTAGAGGGGTAGTAGATGGGTAGTGGGGTAGTATAGGGGTAGTGGGGTAGTAGAGGGGAAGTATGGTAGTGGGGTAGTAGAGGGGTAGTAGGGTCATAGGGCAATGGGGTAGTAGAGGAGAAGTAGGGTATTGGGGTAGTAGGGTAGTGGTGTAGTAGGGAAGTGGGTTAGTAGAGGTTTAGTGGGGTAGAAGAGGGTTAATAGAGGGGTAGTAGAGGGGTAGTGGGGTAGTAGGGGGGTCGTAGAGGGGGTAGTGGAGTAGTAGGGCAGCAGAGGTGTAGTAGAGGGGTAGTAGAGTGGTAGTGGGGTAGTAGAGGGGTAGTGGGGCAGCAGGGTAGTAGAGGGGTAGAAGATGGGTAGTAGTGGGGTAGTGGGATAGTAGTGGGGTAGTTGAGGGGTAGTAGGGTAGTAGGGTAGTGGGGTAGTAGAGAAGTAGTAGGGTAGTGGGGTAGTAGAGGGGTAGTAGGGTGGTATGGGGGTTGTAGAGGGGTAGTTGGCTAGTAGAGGGGTAGTAGGGTAGTGGGGTAGTAGGGTAGTGGGGTAGTAGAGGTGTATTTTGGTAGTGGGGTAGTAGAGGAGTAGTAGGGTGATGGGATAGTGGGGTAGTGGAGGGGTAGTGGGGTACTAGACGGGTAGTAGGGTCGTAGGGGTTTGGGGGTTTAGTAGAGGGGTAGTGGGGTAGTAGAGGAGAAGAAGGGAACTAGGGTAGTGGGGTAGTAGAGGGGTAGTAGGGTAGTGGGGTAGTGGTGGGGTAGTAGAGGGGTGGTAGGGTAGTAGGGTAGTGGGGTAGTGGAGGGATAGTAGGGTAGTGGGGTAGTAGACAGGTAGTAGGGTTGTAGGGGTTTGGGGGTTTAGTAGAGGGGTAGTGGGGTAGTAACGGAGTAGAAAGGAAGTAGGGTAGTGGGGTAGTGGGGTAGTAGAGGGGTAGTAGGGTAGTGGGGTAGTGAGGTAGTAGAGGGGTAGTGGGGTAGTGGGGTAGTAGAGGGGTAGTGGGGTAGTAGAGGGGTAGTAGAGGGGTAGTGGGGTAGTAGAGGGGTAGTAGAGTAGTAGGGTGGTAGTGGGGTAGTAGAGGGGTAGTAGGGTAGTGGGGTAGTAGAGGGGTAGTAGGGTAGTATGGTAGTGGGGTAGAGGGGTAGTAGAACATTAGAGGGGTTGTAGGGTAGTAGAGGGGTAGTAGATGGGTAGTGGGGTAGTGGAGGGATAGTAGGGTAGTGGGGTAGTAGACGGGTAGTAGGGTTGTAGGGGTTTGGGGTTTAGTAGAGGGGTAGTGGGGTAGTAGAGGAGTAGAAGGGAAGTAGGGTAGTGGGGTAGTGGGGTAGTAAAGGGGTAGTAGAAGAGTAATAGAGGTGTAGTAGGGTAGTATAGGGGTAGTAGAGGGGTAGTGGGGTAGTAGGGTAGTGGGGTAGTGGAGGGGTAGTAGGGTAGTAGGGTACTAGACGGGTAGTAGGGTCGTAGGGGTTTGGGGGTTTAGTAGAGGGGTAGTGGGGTAGTAGAGGAGAAGAAGGGAACTAGGTTAGTGGGGTAGTAGAGGGGTAGTAGGGTAGTGGGGTAATGGTGGGGTAGTAGAGGGGTGGTAGGGTAGTAGGGTAGTGGGGTAGTGGAGGGATAGTAGGGTAGTGGGGTAGTAGACGGGTAGTAGGGTTGTAGGGGTTTGGGGGTTTAGTAGAGGGGTAGTGGGGTAGTAGAGGAGTAGAAGGGAAGTAGGGTAGTGGGGTAGTAGAGGGGTAGTAGGGTAGTGGGGTAGTGGGGTAGTAGAGGGGTAGTGGGGTAGTAGAGGGGTAGTAGGGTAGTGGGGTAGTAGAGGGGTAGTAGGGTAGTATGGTAGTGGGGTAGAGGGGTAGTAGAGCGGTAGAGGGGGTAGTAGGGTAGTAGAGGGGTAGTAGATGGGTAGTGGGGTAGTATAGGGGTAGTGGGGTAGTAGAGGGGTAGTATGGTAGTGGGGTAGTAGAGGGGTAGTAGGGTAGTAGGGTAAGGGGTAGTAGAGGAGAAGTAGGGTAGTGGGGTAGTAAGGTAGTGGTGTAGTAGGGAAGTGGGGTAGTAGAGGGTTAGTGGGGTAGAAGAGGGTTAATAGAGGGGAAGTAGAGGGGTAGTGGGGTAGTAGGGGGTCGTAGAGGGGGTAGTGGGGTAGTAGGGCAGCAGAGGTGTAGTAGAGGGGTAGTAGAGTGGTAGTGGGGCAGCAGGGTAGTAGAGGGGTAGAAGATGGGTAGTAGTGGGGTAGTGGGATAGTAGTGGGGTAGTTGAGGGGTAGTAGGGTAGTAGGGTAGTGGGGTAGTAGAGAAGTAGTAGGGTAGTGGGGTAGTAGAGGGGTAGTAGGGTGGTATGGGGGTTGTAGAGGGGTAGTTGGCTAGTAGAGGGGTAGTAGGGTAGTGGGGTAGTAGGGTAGTGGGGTAGTAAAGGGGTATTTTGGTAGTGGCGTCGTAGAGGAGTAGTAGGGTGATGGGAAAGTGGGGTAGTGGAGGGGTAGTGGGGTAGTAGAGGGGTAGTAGATGGGTTGCGGCGTAGTAGAGGAGTAGTAGGGTAGTGGGGTGGTAGTTGGTTAGTAGAGTGCTAGTGGAGGGGTAGTGAGGTAGTATAGAGGTACAAGGGTAGTAGAGGGGTAGTGGGGTAGTAGAGGGGTAGTAGGGTAGTATGGTAGTGGGGTAGAGGGGTAGTAGAGTGGTAGAGGGGTAGTAGGGTAGTAGAGGGGTAGTAGATGGGTAGTGGGGTAGTATAGGGGTAGTGGGGTAGTAGAGGGGTAGTATGGTAGTGGGGTAGTAGAGGGGTAGTAGGGTAGTAGGGTAATGGGGTAGTAGAGGAGAAGTAGGGTAGTGGGGTAGTAGGGTAGTGGTGTAGTAGGGAAGTGGGGTAGTAGAGGGTTAGTGGGGTAGAAGAGGGTTAATAGAGGGGTAGTAGAGGGGTAGTGGGCTAGTAGGGGGGTAGTAGAGGGGGTAGTGGGTAGTAGGGTAGCAGAGGTGTAGTAGAGGGGTAGTAGAGTGGTAGTGGGGTAGTAGAGGGGTAGTGGGGCAGCAGGGTAGTAGAGGGGTAGAAGATGGGTAGTAGTGGGGTAGTGGGATAGTAGTGGGGTAGTTGAGGGGTAGTAGGGTAGTAGGGTAGTGGGGTAGTAGAGAAGTAGTAGGGTAGTGGGGTAGTAGAGGGGTAGTAGGGTGGTATGGGGGTAGTAGAGTGGTAGTTGAGTAGTAGAGGGGTAGTAGGGTAGTGGTGTAGTATGGTAGTGGGGTAGTAGAGGGGTATTTTGGTAGTGGGTAGTAGAGGAGTAGTAGGGTAATGGGGTAGTGGGGTAGTAGAGGGGTAGTGGGGTAGTAGAGGGGTTGCAGCACAGTAGAGGAGTAGTAGGGTAGTGGGGTGGTAGTGGGTTAGTAGAGGGCTAGTGGAGGGGTAGTGAGGTAGTATAGGGGTACAAGGGTAGTAGAGGGGTAGTAGGACAGTGAGGTAGTAGTTGGGTAGTAGGGTAGTAGGAAAGTGGGGTAGTAGAGTAGTAGGGTAGTGGGGTAGTAGAGAGGTAGTAGGGTAGATGGGTAGTAGAGAGGTGGGGTGGAGGGATAGAGGGGTAGATGGGAGTAGAGTGGTACAGGGGTAGTAGGGTTTTGTGGTAGTAGGTTAGTGGGGTAGTAGGGTAGTAGGGGGTAGTGGAGTAGTATGGGTAGTGGAGTAGAAGGGTAGTAGAGGGGTAGTAGGGTAGTGGGGTAGTGGAGGGGTAGTAAGGTAATGGGGTAATAGAGGGGTAGTAGGGTAGTGGGGTATTAGAGGTGTAGTAGAGGGGTGTGGGGTAGTAGAGTAGTAGGGTGATAGTGGGGTAGTAGAGGGGTAGTGGGGTAGTAGAGGGGTAGTAGGGTAGTGGGGTAGTAGAGGGGTAGTAGGGTAGTTGGGTAGTAGATGGGTAGTAGGGTAGTGGGGTAGTAGAGGTGTAGTAGAGGGGTAGTGGGGTAGTAGGGAAGTAGTGGTGTAGCAGAGGGGTAGTAGGGTAGTAAGGTAGTGGGGTAGTAGAGGGGTAGAAGGGGAGTAGTGGGGTAGTTGGGGATTAGATAGGTAGTAGTTGGGTAGTGGGTTAGTAGAGGGGTAGTGGGGTAGTAGGGTAGTAGAGGTGTAGTAGATGGGTAGTAGTGGGGTAGTAGGATAGTAGTGGGGAAGTAGAGGGCTAGTAGGGTAGTAGGGTAGTAGAGGGGTAGTAGAGTAGTGGAGTAGTGGAGGGGTAGTAAGGTAATGGGTTAATAGAGGGGTAGTAGGGCAGTGGTGTAGTAGAGGGGTAGTAAGGTAATGGGGTAATAGAGGGGTAGAGGGGTAGTAGGGCAGTGGGGTAGTATAGGGGTAGTATGGTAGTGGGGTAGTAGAGGGGTAGTATGGTAGTGGGATAGTAGAGGGGTCGTAGAGGGGTAGTAGGGTAGTAGGGACGTAGTGGGGTAGCAGAGGGTAGTGGGGTAGTAGGGGGTAGTAGAGGGTTAGTGGGGTAGTAGAGGGGTAGTATGGTAGTGGGGTAGAAGGGTTGTGGGGTAGTAGGGTAGGAGAGTGGTAGTAGGGTAGTGGGGTAGTAGAGGGGTAGTATGTGAGTAGTGGAGTAGTAGGGTAGCAGATGGGTAGTAGTGGGGTAGTGGGGTAGTAGAGGGGTAGTGGGGTAGGAGGGTAGTAGAGGTGTAGATGGGTAGTAGTGGGGTAGTGGGATAGTAGTGGGGAAGAAGAGGGGTAGTAGGGTAGTAGGGTAGTGGGGTAGTAGAGCAGTAGTAGGGTAGTGGGGTAGTAGGGTAGTAGGGAAGTGGGGGTAGTGGGGTAGTAGAGGGTTAGTGGGGTAGTAGGGTTGTGGGGTAGTAGGGTAGTAGAGGGGTAGTAGGGTAGTGGGGTAGTGGGGTAGTAGAGGGGTAGTGGTGTAGTAGAGGGGTAGTAGAGGGGTAGTGGGGTAGTATAGGGGTAGTAGTGGGGTAGTAGGGTAGTAGGGAAGTGGGGTAGTGGAATAGTAGGGTAGTAGAGGGGTAGTAGGGAAGAGGGGTAGTAGAGAGGTGGGGTGGAGGGATAGAGTGGTAGAGGGGTAGTAGAGGGGTAGAGGGGTAGTAGGGTATTACGGTATTGGGTAGTAGGGTAGTAGGATAGTAGGGGTAGTGGAGTAGTTGGGGTAGTGGAGTAGTAGGGTAGTAGAGGGGTAGTAGGGTAGTGGGGTAGTGGAGGGGTAGTAAGGTAATGGTGTAGTAGAGGAGTAGTAGGGTAGTAGGAAAGTGGGATAGTAGAGGGGTAGTAGGGTAGTGGGGTAGTAGAGAGGTAGTAGGGTAGTGGGGTAGTAGAGGGGTAGTAGAGAGGTAGTGGGGTAGTCGAGGGGTAGTAGAGGGATAGTGGGGTAGTAGAGGGGTAGTAGTGGGGTAGTAGAGGGGGTAGTGCAGTAATAGAGGGGTAGTAGAGGGATAGTGGGGTAGTAGATGGTAGTAGAGGGGTAGTAGTGGGGTAGTAGGGGGTAGTAGAGGGGTAGTACGGTAGTAGAGGGGTAATGGGGTAGTAGAGGGGTAGAAGAGGGGTAGTGGGGTAGTAGAGGGTAGTAGGGTAGTGGGTAGGGTAGTGGGGTAGTAGAGGGGTAGTGGGGTAGTAGGGGGGTAGTGAGGTAGTAGAGGGATAGTAGTGGGTTGATGGGGTAGTAGAGGGGTAGTAGAGGGGTAGTGGGGTTGTAGGGTACTAGTGGGGTAGTAGAGGGATAGTGGGGTAGTAGAGGGGAAGTAGAAGGGTAATATGGTAGTGAGGTAGTATGGTAGTGGGGTAGTAGGGTTGTAGGGTAGTAGGGGGTGTTGGGGTAGTAGGCTAGTAGGGTAGTGGGCTAGTAGAGGGTCAGTAGGTTAGTAGGGTAGTGGGATAGTTGAGGGGTAGTAGGTTAGTGGAGAGGTAGTGGGGTAGTCATTTAGTAGTGGGGTAGTAGAGTGGTAGTAGGGTAGTAGGGTAGTGGGGTAGTGGAGGGGTAGTAGGGTAGTGGGGTAGTAGAGGGGTAGTAGGGTCGTAGGGGTTTGGGGGTTTAGTAGAGGGGTAGTGGGGTAGTAGAAGGGTAGTGGGGTAATATGGTAGTGGGTAGTAGGGTAGTAGAGGGGTAGTAGGGTAGTGGGGTAGTGGGATAGTAGAGGGGTAGTAGGGTACTGGGGTAGTGGAGAGGTAGATGGGTAATAGAGGAGTAGTAGGGGAGTGGGGTAGCAGGGTAGTGGGGTAGTAGGGGAGTGGGGCAGTAGAGGGGTAGTGGGGTAGAAGAGGGGTAATAGAGAGGTAGTGGTGGGGTAGTAGAGGGGTAGTAGAGGGGAAGTTGGGTAGTGGGGTAGTAGGCTAGTATTGGGGTAGTAGAGGGGTAGTGGGGTAGTAGGGTAGTGGGGTAGTAGAGGGGTAGTAGGTTAGTGGGGTATTAGAGTGGTAGAGGAGTAGTAGAGGGGTAGTATGGTATTGAGGTAGCAGGGTAGTGGGGTAGTCGAGGGGTAGTGGGGTAGAAGAGTGGTAGTGGAGGGGTAGTTGGGTGGTGGGGTAGTAGGGTAGTAGTGGGGTAGTAGAGGGGTAGTAGAGGGGTAGTAGAGGGGTAGTGGGGTAGTAGAGGGGTAGTGGGGTAGTAGAGGGAAAGTAGGGTATTGAGGTAGTAGGGTAGTGGGGTAGTAGCGGGGTAGTGGGGTAGTAGGGGGGTAGTGGGGTAGTAGATGGGTAGTCATTTGTTGGATTGAAATCTGGACAAACCCAGAGGCAAGTCTAAGTAGACAAATCTTGGAGGACTGCATGAGGGGGGACAAGGGGTTGCAAATACCCTGGCTCAAACACGTAAGGGATGCACTAAATAGATTGGGTTATCCCAATTTCTTCAATGATCCCTCTACATTAGTCAATAGAGACAAGGGTGTCATAAAGGCAGATTTCCTACGGTATTCAGCCAGGATCAGAGAGGAAAGGGAAGGGCGGAAAAGTACCGTAAGACAATACCAGCTCACAAAATCTTGCCTGGGCATGGAATTCTACTTGTCCAATATACACAATAGACAGGACAGATTCCTGATGACTAGATTCAGGTTAAATCTTTTGCACCATATCCTGTCAGTCCCAGGTGGTTTTGCAAGCGATGTAAGTACAAAAGGGTGTAGCGGCTGCGATCTAAGATCTCCGCAAGATACCCTTCATTTCGTCCTAATCTGCCCTTTTTATGCTTACCCAAGCTCCCGGTTCTTAAAAACCATTCAAAGACGCTCTAAAATTAGACAGGCTAAAGCGGCCCTTTTGTTTCCTAAACTCTCCGCTGACCCCTTTGTTTTATTCAGCACTGTACACTTTCTGCGATTGGCTGTTAAACTAAGAAACACTAGAGGAGAGGATTAACTGTGAGGGTGGCTCCCAAGATCACAGGACCTAAAAGTCTGTACCCAGATTCAGTCTGTATTAATTACTGTGAGAAAGTTGTATATAATGGATTATAGTATTTGATTGTCCCGTTTTTAACCATCATGTATTTCGGGGTTTTATCATTATTGATTTTATGTGTATTGTGTATAATGATTTAAGCTTTTAACAAAAGTAAGATTGTTGTATGATGTGCATCTTTTATGGATATTTTATGGATATTTTTAATACCCGAATAAAGATTATTTGATTGATTGATTGGGTAGTAGAGGGGTAGTAGAGGGCTAGTGGGCTAGTAGGGTAGTAGTGGGGTAGTGGGGTAGTAGGATAGTGGGGGAGTAGAGGGGTAGTGGGGTAGTAGGGTAGTAAAGGGGTAGTAGAAGAGTAATAGAGGTGTAGTAGGGTAGTATAGGGGTAGTAGAGGGGTAGTGGGGTAGTAGGGTAGTGGGGTAGTGGAGGGGTAGTAGGGTAGTGGGGTAGTAGACGGGTAGTAGGGTCATAGGGGTTTGGGGGTTTAGTAGAGGGGTAGTGGGGTAGTAGAGGAGAAGAAGGGAAGTAGGGTAGTGGTGTAGTAGAGGGGTAGTAGGGTAGTGGGGTAGTAGAGGGGTGGTAGGGTAGTAGGGTAGTGGGGTAGTGGAGGGATAGTAGGGTAGTGGGGTAGTAGACGGGTAGAAGGGTTGTAGGGGTTGGGGGGTTTAGTAGAGGGGTAGTGGGGTAGTAGAGGAGTAGAAGGGAAGTAGGGTAGTAGGGTAGTGGGGTAGTAGAGGGGTAGTAGGGTAGTGGGGTAGTGGGGTAGTAGAGGGGTAGTGGGGTAGTAGAGGGGTAGTGGGGTAAAAGAGGGGTAGTAGAGGGGTAGTGAGGTAGTAGAGGGGTAGTAGAGTAGTAGGGTGGTAGTGGGGTAGTAGAGGGGTAGTAGAGGGGTAGTGGGGTAGTATAGGGTTAGTTGGGTAGTAGAGGGGTAGTATGGTAGTGGGGTAGTAGAGGGGTAGTAGGGTAGTAGGGTAATAGGGTAGTAGAGGAGAAGTAGGGTAGTGGGGTAGTGGTTTAGTATGGAAGTGGGGTAGTAGATGGTTAGTGGGGTAGAAGAGGGTTAATAGAAGGGTAGTAGAGTGGTAGTGGGGTAGTAGGGGGGTAGTGGGGCAGCAGGGTAGTAGAGGGGTAGAAGGGTAGTTGAGGGGTAGTAGGGTAGTGGGGTAGTAGAGAGGTAGTAGGGTGGTATGGGGGTAGTAGAGGGGTAGTTGGGTAGTAGAGGGGTAGTAGGGTAGTGGGGTAGTAGGGTAGTGGGGTGGTAGTGGGTTAGTAGAGGGCTAGTGGAGGGGTAGTGAGGTAGTATAGGGGTACAAGGGTAGTAGAGGGGTAGTAGGACAGTGAGGTAGTAGTTGGGTAGTAGGGAAGTAGGGAAGTGGGGTAGTAGAGTAGTAGGGTAGTGGGGTAGTAGAGAGGTAGTAGGGTAGATGGGTAGTAGAGAGGTGGGATGGAGGGATAGAGGGGTAGATGGGAGTAGAGTGGTACAGGGGTAGTAGGGTTTTGCGGTAGTAGGGTAGTGGGGTAGTAGGGTAGTAGGGGGTAGTGGAGTAGTATGGGTAGTGGAGTAGAAGGGTAGTAGAGGGGTAGTAGGGTAGTGGGGTTGTGGAGGGGTAGTAGGGTAGTGGGGTAGTAGAGGGGTTGTGGGGTAGTAGAGTAGTAGGGTGGTAGTGGGGTAGTAGAGTGGTAGTGGGGTAGTAGAGGGGTAGTAGGGTAGTGGGGTAGTAGAGGGGTAGTAGGGTAGTTGGGTAGTAGAGGGGTAGTAGGGTAGTGGGGTAGTAGAGGGGTTGTGGGGTAGTAGAGTAGTAGGGTGGTAGTGGGGTAGTAGAGGGGTAGTGGGGTAGTAGAGAGGTAGTAGGGTAGTGGGGTAGTAGAGGGGTAGTAGGGTAGTTGGGTAGTAGAGGGGTAGTAGGGTAGTGGGGTAGTAGAGGTGTAGTAGAGGGGTAGTGGGGTAGTAGGGAAGTAGTGGGGTAGCAGAGGGGTAGTAGGGTAGTAGGGTAGTGGGGTAGTAGAGGGGTAGAAGGGGAGTAGTGGGGTAGTTGGGGATCAGATAGGTAGTAGTGGGGTAGTGGGTTAGTAGAGGGGTAGTGGGGTAGTAGGGTAGTAGAGGTGTAGTAGATGGGTAGTAGTGGGGTAGTAGGATAGTAGTGGGGAAGTAGAGGGCTAGTAGGGTAGTAGGGTAGTGGGGAAGTAGAGCAGTAGTAGGGTAGTGGGGTAGTAGAGTGGTAGTAGGGTAGTAGGGGGTAGGGGGTAGTAGAGGGTTAGTGGGGTAGTAGAGGGGTAGTACAGTAGTGGGGAAGTAGGGTTGTGGGGTAGTAGGGTAGTAGAGGGGTAGTAGGGTAGTGGAGGGGTAGTAAGGTAATGGGGTAATAGAGGGGTAGAGGGGTAGTAGGGCAGTAGGGTAGTAGAGGGGTAGTATAGTAGTGGGGTAGTAGAGGGGTAGTATGGTAGTGGGATAGTAGAGGGGTCGTAGAGGGGTAGTAGGGTAGTAGGGACGTAGTGGGGTAGCAGAGGGGTAGTGGGGTAGTAGGGGGTAGGGGGTAGTAGAGGGTTAGTGGGGTAGTAGAGGGGTAGTATGGTAGTGGGGTAGTGGGGTTGTGGGGTAGTAGGGTAGGAGAGGGGTAGTAGGGTAGTGGGGTAGTAGAGGGGTGGTATGGGAGTAGTGGGGTAGTAGGGTAGCAGATGGGTAGTAGTGGGGTAGTGGGGTAGTAGAGGGGTAGTGGGGTAGGAGGGTAGTAGAGGTGTAGATGGGTAGTAGTGGGGTAGTGGGATAGTAGTGGGGAAGTAGAGGGGTAGTAGGGTAGTAGGGTAGTGGGGTAGTAGAGCAGTAGTAGGGTAGTGGGGTAGTAGGGTAGTAGGGTAGTGGGGGTAGTGGGGTAGTAGAGGGTTAGTGGGGTAGTAGGGTTGTGTGGTAGTAGGGTAGTAGAGGGGTAGTAGGGTAGTGGAGTAGTAGAGGGGTGGTATGGGAGTAGTGGGGTAGTAGGGTAGCAGATGGGTAGTAGTGGGGTAGTGGGGTAGTAGAGGGGTAGTGGGGTAGGAGGGTAGTAGAGGTGTAGATGGGTAGTAGTGGGGTAGTGGGATAGTAGTGGAGAAGTAGTGGAGTAGTAGGGTAGTTGGGTAGTAGAGGGGTAGTAGGGAAGAGGGGTAGTAGAGAGGTGGGGTGGAGGGATAGAGGGGTAGAGGGGTAGTAGAGGGGTAGAGGGGTAGTAGGGTATTAGGGTATTGGGGTAGTAGGGTAGTAGGATAGTAGTGGGTAGTGGAGAAGTAGGGGGTAGTGGAGTAGTAGGGTAGTAGAGGGGTAGTAGGGTAGTGGGGTAGTAGAGGGGTAGTAAGGTAATGGTGTAGTAGAGGAATAGTAGGGTAGTAGGACAGTGGGATAGGAGAGGGGTAGTAGGGTAGTGGGGTAGTAGAGAGGTAGTAGGGTAGTGGGGTAGTAGAGGGGTAGTAGAGGGGTAGTGGGATAGTAGAGGGGTAGTAGAGGGATAGTGGGGTAGTAGAGGGGTAGTAGTGGGGTAGTAGAGGGGTAGTAGTGGGGTAGTAGAGGGGTAGTAGAGGGGTAGTAGGGTAGTAGAGGGGTAATGGGGTAGTAGAGGGGTAGTAGAGGGGTAGTGGGGTAGTAGAGGGTAGTAGGGTAGTGGGTAGGGTAGTGGGGTAGTAGAGGGGTAGTGGGGTAGTAGGGTACTAGTGGGGTAGTAGAGGGATAGTGGGGTAGTAGAGGGGAAGTAGAAGGGTAGTAGGGTAGTGACGTAGTATGGTAGTGGGGTAGCAGGGTTGTAGGGTAGTAGGGGGTGTTGGGGTAGTAGGCTAGTAGGATAGTGGGCTAGTAGAGGTTCAGTAGGTTAGTAGTGGGGTAGTTGAGGGGTAGTAGGGTAGTGGGGTAGTAGAGAAGTAGTAGGGTAGTGGGGTAGTAGAGGGGTAGTACGATGGTATGGGGGTAGTAGAGGGGTAGTTGGGTAGTAGAGGGGTAGTAGGGTAGTGGGGTAGTAGGGTAGTGGGGTAGTAGAGGGGTATTTTGGTAGTGCGGTAGTAGAGGAGTAGTAGGGTAATGGGGTAGTGGGGTAGTAGAGGGGTAGTGGGGTAGTAGAGGGGTAGTAGAGGGGTTGCGGCGTAGTAGAGGAGTAGTAGGGTAGTGGGGTGGTAGTGGCTTAGTAGAGGGCTAGTGGAGGGGTAGTGAGGTAGTATAGGGGTACAAGGGTAGTAGAGGGGTAGTAGGACAGTGAGGTAGTAGTTGGGTAGTAGGGTAGTAGGGAAGTGGGGTAGTAGAGTAGTAGGGTAGTGGGGTAGTAGAGAGGTAGTAGGGTAGATGGGTAGTACAAAGGTGGGGTGGAGGGATAGAGGGGTAGATGGGAGTACAGTGGTACAGGGGTAGTAGGGTTTTGCGGTAGTAGGGTAGTGGGGTAGTAGGATAGTAGGGGTAGTGGAGTAGTATGGGTAGTGGAGTAGAAGGGTAGTAGAGGGGTAGTAGGGTAGTGGGGCAGTGGAGGGGTAGTAAGGTAATGGGGTAATAGAGGGGTAGTAGGATATTAGGGTAGTGGGGTAGTAGAGGGGTAGTAGGGTAGTGGGGTAGTAGAGGGGTTGTGGGGTAGTAGAGTAGTAGGGCGGTAGTGGGGTAGTAGAGGGGTAGTGGGGTAGTAGAGGGGTAGTATGGTAGTGGGGTAGTAGGGTAGTTGGGTAGTAGAGGGGTAGTAGGGTAGTGGGGTAGTAGAGGTGTAGTAGAGGGGTAGTGGGGTAGTAGGGAAGTAGTGGGGTAGCAGAGAGGTAGTGGGGTAGTAGGGTAGTGGGGTAGTAAAGGGGTAAGAGGGGAGTAGTGGGGTAGTTGGGAATCAGATAGGTAGTAGTGGGGTAGTGGGTTAGTAGAGAAGTAGTGGGGTAGTAGGGTAGTAGAGGTGTAGTAGATGGGTAGTAGTGGGGTAGTAGGATAGTAGTGGGGAAGTAGAGGGCTAGTAGGGTAGTAGGGTAGTGGGGAAGTAGAGCAGTAGTAGGGTAGTGGGTTAGTAGAGGAGTAGTAGGGTAGTAGGGGGTAGGGGGTAGTAGAGGGTTAGTGGGTAGTAGAGGGGTAGTACGGTAGTGGGGAAGTAGGATTGTGGGGTAGTAGGGTAGTAGAGGGGTAGTAGGGTAGTGGGGTAGTAGAGGGGTAGTATGGTAGTGGGATAGTAGAGGGGTCGTAGAGGGGTAGTAGGGTAGTAGCAACGTAGTGGGGTAGCAGAGGGGTAGTGGGGTAGTAGGGGGTAGGGGTAGTAGAGGGTTAGTGGGGTAGTAGAGGGGTAGTATGGTAGTGGGGTAGTAGGGTTGTGGGGTAGTAGGGTAGGAGAGGGGTAGTAGGGTAGTGGGGTAGTAGAGGGGTGGTATGGGAGTAGTGGGGGTAGAAGGTAGCGGGGTAGTAGTGGGGTAGTGGGGTAGTAGAGGGTAGTGGGGGTAGGGTGTAGTAGAGGGTGTAGTGGGAAGAGTGGGATAGTGGAAGTGGAGTGGGGAAGTAGAGGGGTAGTAGGGTAGTAGGGTAGTGGGGTAGTAGAGCAGTAGTAGGGTAGTGGGGTAGTAGGGTAGTAGGGTAGTGGGGTAGTGGGGTAGTAGAGGGTTAGTGGGGTAATAGGGTTGTGGGGTAGTAGAGTAGTAGAGGGGTAGTAGGGTAGTGGGGTAGTCGGGTAGTAGAGGGGTAGTGGTGTAGTAGAGGGGTAGTAGAGGGTAGGGGGTAGTAGAAGTAGTAGTGGGGTAGTAGGGTAGTAGGGAAGTGGGGTAGTGGAGTAGTAGGGTAGTTGGGTAGTAGAGGGGTAGTAGAGAGAGGGGTAGTAGAGAGGTGGGGTGGAGGGATAGAGGGGTAGATGGTAGTAGAGGGGTAGAGAGGTAGTAGGGTATTAGGGTATTGGGGTAGTAGGGTAGTAGGATAGTAGGGGGTAGTGGAGTAGTAGGGTAGTAGAGGGGTAGTAGTAGTGGGGTAGTGGAGGGGTAGTAAGGTAATGGTGTAGTAGAGGAGTAGTAGGGTAGTAGGACAGTGGGATAGTAGCAGTGGGATAGTAGAGGGGTAGTAGGGTAGTGGGGTAGTAGAGAGGTAGTAGGGTAGTGGGGTAGTAGAGGGGTAGTAGAGGGATAGTGGGGTAGTAGAGGGGTAGTAGTGGGGTAGTAGATGGGTAGTGCAGTAATAGAGGGGTAGTAGAGGGATAGTGGGGTAGTAGATGGGTAGTAGAGGAGTAGTAGTGGGGTAGTAGAGGGGTAGTAGAGGGGTAGTAGAGGGGTAATGGGGTAGTAGAGGGGTAGTAGAGGAGTAGTGGGGTAGTAGAGGGTAGTAGGGTAGTGGGTAAGGTAGTGGGGTAGTAGAGGGGTAGGGGGGTAGTAGGGTACTAGTGGGATAGTAGAGGGATAGTGGGGTAGTAGAGGGGAAGTAGAAGGGTAGTAGGGTAGTGACGTAGTATGGTAGTGGGGTAGTAGGGTAGTAGGGTAGTAGGGGGTGTTGGGGTAGTAGGCTAATAGGATAGTGGGCTAGTAGAGGGTCAGTCGGTTAGTAGGGTAGTGGGATAGTTGAGGGGTAGTAGGTTAGTGGAGAGGTAGTGGGGTAGTCATGTAGTAGTGGGGTAGTAGAGCGGTAGTGGGGTAGTAGAGGGGTAGTAGGGTAGTAGAGGGTTAGTGGGGTAGTGGGGTAGTAGAGGGGTAGTAGTGGGGTAGTAGTGGGGTAGTAGGGTAGTAGGGTAGCAGAGGGGTAGTAGGGTAGTAGGGCAGTGGAGTAGTAGAGGGGCAGTAGGGTAGTGGGGTAGTAGAGGGGTAATAGGGTAGTGGGTTGGTAGGGTAGTGGGATAGTAGAGGGGATGTAGGATAGTACAGTAGAGGGTAGTAGAGGGGTGGGGTAGAGGGGTAGAGAGGTAGTAGAGGGGTAGAGGGGCAGTAGGGTAGTGGGGTAGTAGGGTAGTAGGGTAGATGGGTAGCAGGGGGTAGTGGGGAAGTAGAGGGTAAGTAGGGTAGTGGGGTAGTAGAGGGGTAGAGGGGTAGTAGTGCAGTGGGGTAGTAGAGGGGTAGTAGGGTATTGGGCTAGTAGAGGGGTAATAGGGTAGTAGGGTACTGGGGTATTAGAGGGGTGGGGTAGATGGGTAGTAGAGGGTTATAGGGGTAGTGGGGTAATAGGGTAGTAGGGGGTAGTGGGGTAGTGGGGTAGTAGGGTAGTGGGGTTGTGGGGTAGTAGGGTAGTGGGGTTGTAGGGTAGTGGGTTAGTAGAGGGGTAGTGGGGGGCAGTGGGGTAGTAGAGGGGAACTAGGGTAGCGTTGTAATAGAGGGATAGTGGAGGGTAGTGGGGTAGTAGAGGGGTAGTAGGGTAGTAGAGTAGTAGTTGGGTAGTGTGGAAGTAGAGGGGTAGTAGGGTAGTTGGGTAGTAGCGGGATAGTAGGGTAGTAGGGTAGTGGGGTAGTAGAGGGATATTAGTGTAAAGGGTTAGTAGAGGGGTGGGGTAGTAGGGGGGTAGTAGGGGGTAGTGGAGTAGTAGAGGGGTAGTGGGGTATTGGGGTAGTAGAGGGGTATTGGGGTAGTAGGGTAGTAGTAGGGTAATAGTGGGGAAGTAGAGGGGTAGTAGAGGGATAGTGGGGTAGTAGAGGGAGAGTGGGGTAATAGAGGGGTAGTAGTGTAGTGGGGTAGTAGAGGGGTAGTAGGGTAGTGGGGTAGTATATGGGTAGTAGATGGGTAGAGGGGTAGTAAAGGGGTAGTGGGGTAGTAAAGGGATAGTAGTGGGGTAGTGGGGTAGTAGGGTAGTGGGGTAGTAGAGGGGTAGTAGAGGGGGGTAGTGGGGTCATAGAGGGGTAGAGGGGTAGTGGGGTAGTAGAGGGGTAGTGGGGTAGTAGGGTAGTAGAGGGGTACTAGATCGGTAGTAGTGGGGTAGTGGGATAGTAGTGGGGTAGTAGCGGGGTAGTAGGGTAGTAGGGTAATGGGGTAATAGAGAAGTAATAGGGTAGTGGGGTAGTAGAGGGGTAGTAGGAAAGTAGGGGGGTAGAGGGGTAGTAGAGGGGTAGTGGGGTAGTAGAAGGGTAGTAGGGTAGTGGGGTAGTAGAGTAGTAGAGGGGTAGTAGGGTAGTGGAGTAGTAGAGGGGTAGTAGGGTAGTGGGGTAGTGGGGTAGTAGAGGGTAGTGGGGTAGTAGAGGGGTAGAGAGGGGTAGTAGAGGGGTAGTGGGGTAGTAGAGGTGTAGTAGGGTAGTGGGGTGGTAGTGGGGTAGTAGAGGGCTAGTAGAGGGGTAGTGGGGTAGTATAGTGGTAGTGTGGTAGTAGAGGGGTAGTAGGGTAGTTGGGTAGTAGAGGGATAGTAGTGTAATAGGGTAGTGGGGTGGGGTAGTATGGTAGTGGGGTAGTAGGGTAGTAGGGGGTAGTGGGGTAGTAGAGGGGTAGTGGGGTATTGGGGTAGTAGAGGGGTAGTGGGGTAGTAGGGTAGTAGTAGGGTAGGAGAGGGGTAGTAGAGGGGTAGTAGGGTAGTAGAGGGAGAGTAGAGGGGTAGTAAATGTGTAGTAGATTGGTAGAGGGGTAGTAGAGGGGTATTAGAGGGGTAGTGGGGTTGTAGAGGTGTAGTAGGGTAGTAGAGGGAGAGAAGAGGGGTAGTAGATGGGTAGAGGGGTAGTAGAAGGGTAGTGGGGTAGTAGAGGGGAAGTAGGGTAGTGGGGTAGTAGGGTAGTGGGGTAGTAGAGGGTAGTGGGGTAGTAGGGGGGTAGTGGGGTAGTAGGGAAGTAGTGGGGTAGTAGAGTGGTGGTGGGGTAGTAGGGTAGTGGGATAGTAGAGGGGTAGTAGAGGGAGCAGTGGGGTAGTAGGGTAGCAGAGGGGTAGTAGAGGGGTAGTGGTGTAGTAGAGGGGTAGTGGGGTAGTAGGGTTGTAGAGGTGTAGTAGATGGTTAGTAGTGGGGTAGTGGGATAGTAGTGGGGAAGTAGAGGGGTAGTAGGGTAGTAGGGTAGTGGTGTAGTAGAGCAGTAGTAGGGTAGTGGGGCAGTAGAGGGGTAGTAGGTGTGTATGGGGTAGTAGAGGCTTAGTGGGGTAGTAGAGGTGTAGTAGGGCAGTGGGGTAGTAGGGTAAAGGGGTAGTAGGGTAGTAGACGAGTAGTTGGGAAGTAGGGTAGTAGAGGGGTAGTAGGGTAGTGGGGTAGCAGAGGGGCGGTGGTGTAGTAGAGGGGTAGTAGAGGGGTAGTGGGTTAGTATAGGGGTAGTAGGGTAGTAGTGGGGTAGTAGGGCAGTGGGGTAGTAGGGTAGTAGGGAAGTGGGGTAGTAGAGTTGTAGGGTATTGGGGTAGTAGGGTAATAGGATTGTAGGGGGTAGTGGAGTATTAGGGGTAGTGGAGTAGTAGGGTAGTAGAGGGGTAGTAGAGGGGTTGTAGGGTAGTAGGGCAGTTGGATAGTAGAGGGGTAGTATGGTAGTGGGGTAGAAGAGGGGTAGTAGGGTAGTGGGGCAGTAGAGGGGTAGTAGAGGGGTAATGTGGTAGTAGAGGGGTAGTAGAGGGATAGTGGGGTAGTAGAGGAGTAGTGGGGTAGTAGAGGGGTAGTAGAGGGCTAGTGATTTAGTAGAGGGGTAGTAGTGGGGTAGTAGAGGGGTAGTAGAGGGGTAGTAGAGTAGTAGAGGGGTAATGGGAAGTAGAGGGATAGTGGGGTAGTAGAGGGGTAGTAGGGTAGTGGGGTAGTATGGTAGTTGTGTAGTAGGGTAATAGGGTAGTGGGGGTTGTGGGGTAGTAGGGTAGTGGGGTAGTAGAGGGGCAGTAGGGCAGAAGGGTAGTGGGATAGTAGAGTGGTAGTAGGGTAGTGGGGTATTGGAGAGTTAGTGGGGTAGTCGGGTAGTAGAGGGGTAGTAGAGGGGTAGTGGGGTAGTAGAGGGGTAGTAGGGTAGTAGAGGGGTAGTGGGGTAGTAGAGGGGTAGTGGGGTAGTAGAGGGGTAGTAGGATAGTAGGGTAGTAGAGGGGTAGTAGGGCAGTTAAGTAGTAGAGGGGTACTAGGGTAGTGGGGTAGTAGAGGAGCAGTAGGGTAGTGGGTTAGTTGGGTAGCGGGGTAGTAGAGGGGATGTAGGATAGTACAATAGAGAGGTAGTAGAGGGGTGGGGTAGAGGGGTAGAGGAGTAGAGGGGTAGTAGAGGGGTAGAGGGGCAGTAGGGTAGTGGGGTAGTAGGGTAGTAGGGTGGTGGGGTAGTGGGGTAGTAGGGGGGTAGTGGGGTAGTAGGGGGGTAGTGGGGTAGTAGAGGGGTAGTAGGGTAGTGGGGTAGTAACGGGGTAGTGGGATAGTGGGGTAGTAGAGGGGTAGAGGGGTAGTAGGGTAGTGGAGTAATAGAGGGGTAGTAGGGTATTGGGGTAGTAGAGGGGTAATAGGGTAGTAGGGTACTGGGATAGTAGAGGGGTGGGGTAGAGGGGTAGTAGAGGTGTAGAGGGGTAGTGGGGTTGTAGGTGGTAGTGGGGTAGTAAGGTAGTAGGGTAGTGGGGTAGTAGGGTAGTGGGTTAGTAGAGGGGTAGTGGGGGGCAGTGGGGTAGTAAAGGGGTAGTAAGGTAGTGGTGTAATAGAGGGGTAGTGGGGTAGTAGAGGGATGGTAGCGTAGTAGGGTAGTGTGGTAGTAGAGGGGTTGTAGTGTAGAGGAGTAATAGAGGGGTGGGGTAGTGGGGTAGTAGGGGGTAGTAGGGGGTAGTAGGGGCAGTGGGGTAGTAGAGGGGTAGTGGGGTATTGGGGTAGTAGAGGGGTAGTGGGGTAGTAGGGTAGAAGTGGGATAGTAGAAGGGTAATAGAGGGGAAGTGGGGTAGTAGAGGGGTAGTGGGGTAATAGAGGGGTAGTGGGGTAGTGGGAAAGTAGAAGGGTAGTGGGGTAGTAGAGGGGTAGTAGGGTTGTAGGGTAGAGGGGTAGTAGAGGGGTAGAGGGGTAGTAGGGTAGTGGGGTAGTAGAGGGGTAGTAGAGTGGTAGTGGGGTAGTAGAGGATAAGTAGTGTAGTGGGGTAGCAGGGTAGTGGGGTAGTAGGGGAGTGTGGCAGTAGAGGGGTAGTGGGGTAAAAGAGGGGTAATAGAGATGTAGTGGTGGGGTAGTGGGTAGTAAAGGGGTAGTAGAGGGGAAGTTGGGTAGTGGGGTAGTAGGGTAGTAGTGGAGGGGTAGTGGGGTAGTATGGTAGTGGGGTAGTAGAGGGGTAGTAGGGTAGTGGGGTAGTAGAGGCATAGTGGGGTAGTAGAGGGGTAGTAGGGTATTGATGTAGTAAGGTAGTGGGGTAGTAGAGGGGTAGTGGGGTAGTAGAGGAGTAGTAGAGGGGTAGTAGAGGGCTAGTAGAGGGCTAGTGGGCTAGTAGGGTAGTAGTGGGGTAGTGGGGTAGTAGGGTAGTGTGGTAGTAGAGGGGTAGTAGAGGGGTAGTGGGGTAGTAGAGTAGCCAAGGGATAGTAGAGGAGTAGTAGAGGGGTAGTAGGGTAGTATAGGGGTAGTAGAGGGGTAGTGGGGTAGTGGGGTATTAGGGTAGTAAAGGGGTAGTAGAGGGGTGGTAGTGGGGTAGTAGTGGGGTAGTAAAGGGGTAGTAGGGTAGTGGGGTAGTGGGGTAGTGGAGGGGTAGTAGGGTAGTGGGGTAGTAGAGTTGTAGGGGTTTGGGGGTTTAGTAGAGGGGTAGTGGAGTAGTAGAGGTTTAGAAGGGTAGGGGGGTAATAGGGTAGTGGGGTAGTAGGGTAGTAGAGGGGTAGTAGGGTAGTGGGGTAGTTGGATAGTAGAGGGGTAGTAGGGTAGTGGGGTAGTG
>NW_028187259.1:0-54580 GCF_964204655.1 Triturus cristatus | reverse complement strand
TAAGTGGAAGGATTTTGCCACCTATATATTTCTTGAAAACTGATTTGAATTGGGTGAAGTTCAGCGTATTTGTAAATACTGTTACAACAAGTTAGAGGAAAATAGAATGCCGACCAGAGCTGTACATAATAATTTAGAATTGGATGCTATTCCTGCTGAACTTTCTGAATTAAATACATATGAGTCTATACTCATTCAATGTGTTCATCCGTTCCAGACCATAGTACGTATGGAGCCCAAAACTGGTAAATTACCTCCTTCAGATTTAATGAGAGGTTTAAAAGGTAGAGTGGTGTATTTGCCCTTGGATTTGAAAAAAAATATGGAAACTATTGATGCGGATACTTTGGAAACTGAACCATTAATTATTCTGGTTAATGGTGTACCTACAAAGAATAAGAAGATTTGGCAGGAGCTGGTAGATGTACGGAAAGTACAAAGAGCAAATTTGTATTTGAAAAGGAATAACAAATGGCATGAATCAATTTATATAGAAGAAGAAGAAGAAGAAGGTTTACAAGAAGACACAGAAACACCAACTGGACAAATTGAAAAAGTGGACAAGTCAAAAGAAGAAGAAATTCATGAACATTTTAGCATACATCCTCTTCATTCAAAAGAAGTTTTGGGAGACAATATTGATCTGTTTCAGATGAAGAAAGCAAAAGGAACTCCCGTGAGTATATGGGAGGAGATATTGGAAGCTCGATGTTTTCCCCAGCTGTTTCCTAAAGGAAAAGGAGGACGATACGATGAACGTCCGGAACAGATTCCAGCTTCTGAGTATCGGACTACAAGACTATATGCTGAAGATCCCAGATTTCGACAAAGTATTCCTTATTTGTTCCATCTTTTATTTGAAAGCGACTTGTCTGCACTGTCTTATGCAGTAAATCACATTTTAAAAAGTGGAGTACATTTGCAAAATGTGTCTGCTAAGGATTTTATGGAGAAAGTGCAGCACCGAGATGATCATTTGGAAACACAACTGATCAATCTGATGGCTTGTCAGCGTGGGACAAATGAATATTGGTACCGACGCCATGGTGAATTAAAATGCATGTTACGGAATTTAGGAACACCAACATGGTTCCTTACCCTAAGCTGTGCCGAGTACGCTTGGGATGATTTACTGGATTTTCTACGAGAGGCAAATTCAAACATTAAAAACATCGAATACAAAACAGCAGGAGAACTGTGCTCATTGGATCCGGTTAATGTTTGCAGATATTTCAATCATAGATTTGAGGCTATGATGTCCTTCATCTGCAATAAAAAAAATCCACCTCTAGGAGAAGTAGTGGATTTCTTTTGGAGAAAAGAGTACCAGGCAAGAGGTGCTTCTCATATTCATATGCTGTTGTGGATCAAGGATGCCCCAAAGTTTGGAACAGATACTGATGAAGCAGTGTTATCTTACATTGAAGAATATGCAACATGTGCTATACCAAAAAGCACAGAAGAGAAAAAGTTAAAGGAGCAAGTTTTACGTTTCCAAAGTCATCGGTGTGGAAAATACTGTCGACGGAAATACAAGAGCAAAGATAAATACTACACTAAATGTCGATTTGGATTTCCTAGACCTGTTCTTTCAAAAGGAAGAGTTAACAGTTTTATGTCAGCTGTGAGACATACTATCACAAGAAAATCACCTAAGAATACCTACAACCTTAAAAGAAAAGAAGAATCAAAAAATATAAATGACTACAACCCAGTGATTTTATCCATGTGGAACGCTAACATGGATATACAGTATGTAGCTGACAATTCCATTGCTGTTGCTCGATATGTAACGTCTTACATTACGAAATCAGAAAAAACAGAATTGAAGGAAATGTGGGAAGAGATTTCTCACGAGAAAACTGTCAGTAAGAAGCTGTACAGTTTCAGTTTAAAGATGTTATCGCATCGAGAAATTGGATCCTACGAATGTTCAGATAGGTTATCTTCTGCAAGTCTCTACTCGAAATCAAGAAGAATAATTTGGGCAAGTTTAGGCCTTGCAGCAATGAGAAATCGGGTACTGAAATCTGTTGGAGAAATTGAATATTTGGCCGAGAATGACCCAGAAAGTACAGATATTTTGAAATCAAACATGTTGGATACATATTACCCAAAGAGAAGTCATCATCTGGAGAACATGTGTCTCTATGAAGTGCTGCAGAACTACATTTATTCACGGAAAGCCGCAGAAGACATCAACAATGGAAAATATAAAGTCATTGGTGAGGAAGGATGTTTGGTGAAGCAAACAAAAGGAAGTTTGATAAATCACCGGAAGCTGAGTTGCGACACTACTGACAAAAAGGAATTTTACTACTTGGCTCTTTTACAGCTGTTTAAACCATGGCGTACAGAGGATGAACTACTGGGAGAATTTCAAAGCTATGAAGATTCATTTAATGCTTGCAAAGACAGCATACAATGCAGAACATTCACAACTTATCTGCAAATGTTAAATGAAGAAATTGAACAGGAAACTACAATTGCAGCAGAAATAGCTAGAGACAGTTCTCAGGACAGCCAAAGTTCAGGAACACTCAGTCAAGATCCCCTAGGACAACCAATCGTTGAAAATGAAGCATCAATAGCCATGAATGAAGTGGAAACAGCTATGAATCAAGCTCAAGAAGAATTTATAGACTTACAAAATTTGGAAAGACAACTGAATCAAGAGCAGCAACAAATTTATGAAGAGATCAGAAACAAAATTGATCACGGATTTCTACATGAAAAAAAAGAGTGCTCATGCACATCATTTCATCCAATCAGGATGTATGTAAGCGGACAAGCTGGAACTGGAAAAAGTTTCCTTATAAAAGTCATCAGAAGCTACCTACAGCAAAAAACGGATTCTACTTTGTCTTGTGTGGTTACTGCTCCAACTGGGTTAGCAGCATATAACATAAAAGGAATCACCTTACATCGTTTGCTAATGTTACCAGTGGAGCATGAGAACAAAATACAATACAACAAGCTAACTGGAGAAGCATGCTTGGAAGTTTCAAGAGTATTGAAGAAGATGCAAGTTCTCATTATTGATGAGGTGAGCATGGTATCGAACTTAATGCTTGCCTTTGTGCATTTAAGAATGCAGCAAATTCTGAAGTCAGACTATGACGTGTTATTTGGAGGAAAACACGTCATAGTTTTTGGAGATCTTTTGCAACTTACTCCAGTTAAAGGACAACCAGTGTTTAATACTGTGACACATGAAGACACGAAGAAGTCATTGGGAAGCATCGGTAATGCAAATATTTGGTCCTTCTTTGAGTACAAGGAACTTACAACTAATATGAGGCAAGCAAACGATGAAGAATATGGAAGTATTCTGAAAGATATCAGGATTGGACTACTCACAGAAGCTGGCAAAAAAGCATTACAGACTCGGCTGCTACATAATTTATTTCCAAAGGAAGAAATAGTTGCAGAGAAGATATACAAGAACATTGCAGAAAACAAAAGTGTCATCTGCTTAATGCCAACTCTACGTGAGTGCTCAATATTCAATGAGGAGCTTTTGAAATTGGAAAAGGAAGATATCAGGAAATTGGAAGCAGTGGACAAAATTGAGGATGGAAGAATTACTGTCACATTAACAGGCACACTGAAAAATAAATTGGATTCACTAGAGAAGAAGATTTCCAAAACAGCTGGATTAGAAAAAAATCTATATGTTTGCATGAACTGTAGAGTATTTTTAAGGAGAAATTTGGATGTTGAAAAAGGTTTAGTTAATGGAGCTATGGGAAGAGTTGTGGGTTTTATTAATTATCAGAAAAAAGATGGAATTGAATGTTTAAAAATAAAATTTGATCAGATAGAAGAAGTTAAAGATATTTGTCGTTGTACAGTTCGTTTCATGCTTGTGAAAGACTTATATGTACGTAGGAAGCAGTTTCCGTTTTCTCTAGCATATGCTGTAACTATTCACAAGTCTCAAGGATTGACTGTAGATTGTGCATTTGTGAACATTGGTTCAACTGTGTTCAAAGAAGGTATGGCATATGTTGCTTTGTCACGAGTGAAAACATTATCAGGTTTATTCATGATAGACTTTGATGATTCAAAAGTTAGTGCTGATACAAACTGTGTAAAGGAGTATAATAGATTAAGAAGAAGCTATGCTCCTCATTTAGGTCAGTATCCTGTGTTGGAGAAACGTGTAGTTTCTCGTAAAAGGAGAAATGAGAATATCTGTAATGAAGATGTAGAGAGGAGGAAAAAAAAGAGGAGTGATGTAATTGCAAGCAAAAAGAATAAGGAAAATGAAGAACAGGTTGTAGGATGTCATTTTGAAAATAGCTCTGGTGTCAACTGCTACGCTAATGTAGTGCTGAATGTTGCATTTTATCTGGAAAG
Organism: Triturus cristatus; assembly: GCF_964204655.1. NCBI lineage: Eukaryota > Metazoa > Chordata > Amphibia > Caudata > Salamandridae > Triturus > Triturus cristatus. The sequence goes on along the minus strand of NW_028187259.1, from coordinate 50,218 downwards.
TTTGCAAGAGCAGATAATAGTAAATCAGGGAAAAAGATTCTGTACTGTGCTGAGTCTCCTTTTTGAAAAGCTGAGTAATGATAAAACTCAAATAGAAAGTGCTACTGAAATTAGAAAACTTTTAGATGTATGTTCAGGACGAACACAGTTTTCTCAAAATGTACAGCAAGATGCACAGGAATTCTTGATATATTTTCTTCAGGTACTGGAAGAGGAAGGGGTACAAATACAAAATATTTTTGGTCTCTCTTATAAATGGGAACATAGTTGTGAAAACTGTTATAATATATGTGGCTCTAATGTTGATTCTGAAAGGTTTATTTATTTAACATTGCCAGAGAGTAAAACAGTCACTTTTGCTAAATTAGTTAAAGATGCTAATCATAGCATGCAATGCAGTGAGTGTAAATCTGACATGTTTTCAACATTAATTTTAAAGGAATACAGACAGTATGTAATTTTAATGATGCAACGATGTAGAGCTGATGGTTCAAAATTGGATACTTTAATAAAGAAGTTTACAGGACAGCAATTATCAATTTCAGGAAAAACTTTTGTAACAGTTGCAATAATTTTCCATGATGGACCTACTGTAACTTCTGGTCATTACACAGTTTATCTTAAATGTGAAAAAGGCTGGACACTGTGTAATGATTCACAATTGATTTTTAAGCAACATTTGCCTTTTGATTTAGCAAATTCCTATCTAATCTTCCTGAAACCTAAATTTTAGAGAGATTTGGCAACATCTGGAGAAAACAATTTTACCATTTTATTGGATTACCATTTGGAATTTACAAATAAAAAGATTTAACAAATTATCATTTGGCCTAATGGAAAGGTAACCAATTGTAATGTGGAATTTTTCCATTTTTTAAGGAAATTTTGGAAAACCAAAAATTTAGAAAAAATCGGTAACATCTGCACAATTTTAATTTTGGAATGTTATTGGATTGCCATTGGAAATTTTTTCAAAAAAGATTTTTAAAATTACTATTTGGCCATGCGGAAAAGTAAACAATTCTATTGTGGACTTATTTAATTATTAATTAATCTTTCGGAAACCAAAATGTTACAGAGAAACGGTGACATCTATACAATTTAAACTTTTGTTTTTTATTGGATTACCATTGGAAATTAAACAAAAAAAGAATTTTAAAATTACTATTTGGCCTAAAGGAAATGGAACCAGATGTATTGTGGAGTTATTTAACATATATTATTGTGATTATACTTCTGAAACAAAAATGTCAGACGGTATTTTAAAGAAATAAGTATAGATATTAGATGATTTTTTTAGAATATTATGCATTTCTTTAAAGTTATGTTTATGAAAAAAGAGATTCTGGGCTTTTTTAAAAACAATCTTTGAGATTGTTAATTTTTTTTTGCCTGCTGTTAAATGATGAATGCAATTGCTTTCACAATTTATAGTGAAATGTAATATTTTCTGAAAACAGCAAAAAAAAGGCAAAAATATTTTTTGAAAAATATGTAAATATGTGTACTGTATTATTAAATGTTTTATTAAATATTAATACTTTTTTCTTTTTTTTCAGATTGAGATAAACTATAACCATTTAAAAAGCAATTAAAAATAAATAAAATGAATAAATCTTTTTTTGAGTGGCTATGGTAAGTCAATAATGTCATGGTCCCTTTTTTCCACTTCTCTACAATCACATTTGCAGTTTTTAATTGTAGTCTCTCAAGGACCTTGTAATGTGATAATTGATTTTTAGTGTTTTTAAAAAAAAAAAAAAAAAAATTACGCGCACCGTAAAAAGTTTTTAAAAACATATATAAAAAATAGATGAAAGGTAAGGTTGGCTCTTAAAAGAGCCGTTGTGTTCATGCAGGGACAGAGGAAAGAAAGATTGGGAATATTAGACGGTACGACAAGTGTGCTGATCTATTTTACTGTTCACTAGGGAAACACTGGTCTCCCTATAAGTAATTAGATCGTGACAATGGGCGCACCGTACTTCAACCCTCGCAAACCGAGGGTTAATTTCCAGAGGACCAGAAAAAGGAGATGCTCCCCCCACAGATGAAGGGCTCACCTGACCTGCAGAAGAAGGACTCGGCTCTGCAGATGATGGTCCAGGCTGAGCTGCTGTGGATGTGCTTGGTTGATTTACTGAAGGGTTACCTTCAGTAAGTCGAGCATGTGTCCTTCTGTGTACATCCTTAAGGTGTCTCATCATGGTGTGATTCCCAAAGGAATACTTCCTGTCAAGATTACCTCTTGAAAGTACACGCTTACACAGCTTGCAAGTCACTAAGGGTGCATTTACCTTTTGCTGGCCTTCTGGAAAAGTAAAATAATCCCATACGTAAGAGGTCTTTTGTTTCCTCGCTCTCTGCCTCAAGGTAGTGCTGCTAGCCTCACTCTCAGAAGAGCTCTGCTGTTCTGCCATCGTATCACAAAGACAACCCAGCTCCTTCTCCTAAGGGATCACAAGCAGAAATGAGGGGAATGGGTGTGGTGTAGGAGAGTTCTAGAACTGAAAGTAGTTTCAACCAATCAAAAGTTGTGTTTCATGATCACATGACCTAACGTACGCTTACGGTACGCTTACGGTACGCTTACGGCAAAAGTACGCATGCGCGTAAAAAAGACACGCGCTTGCGCGCATGCGCTTAACAGTCACTCCCCGACACTTCCGCGTAACGTGCGCGTGTAGCGTACACGTCCCACGCGGAGTACGCGCGGCTACGCAAATTGCGTAACTATACGCAAACAGCGTAGATGAATTACGGACGTTGCGTAAACCGTACGCTTACCGTAAGCTTACGGTACGCGTACTAAAAAAAAAAGAAAAAAAAAAGAAAAAATGTATTGCTAATAAATTTTACATAATTATTTTATAAAATATATTAAAAAAACATATTATAGAATTTTAAAAATTTAACCATAGTCTTTAAAAAAGGATAGAAAATTAAAATAAAAATATGTAAAAAAAAAAAAAAGAAAGAAAAATAAATTAGCATTTAAAAAACCTTGCAAATTCACTGAAAAAACCATGGGTTTCACACACGTTATAGTTAGGAATTAGCATTTAAAAAACCTTAGAAATTCAATGAAAAAACCAAAGGTTTCACACATGTTATAGTTAGCTGGACATTTCACTCGTAAAAAACCAATGAAATTCCCCCGTTATAGTTAGTTCAGCTAACTATAACTCGCGCGCCCGCAATGCACTACTGATGACGTCACATATTACATCACTCATGACATGGTCAGTGACATCACTCATGACATCACTGATGACATCTCAAATGACATCACTGATGACATCATCCTTGTGACAGAGTGGTAGACCTCCTCTCACCCTAATATAACCTTTGATACAAACATTCAAAAATAGACACTAAAATTTTCAAAACAATGGACATACCAATAACAGTTACAACAACCTATTCAGTAATTCTAAGATCCACATACACATCCACTCATCCACCAACAATCCTATACAGTCACTCATACATGTACTCACACATCATATGTAGTCATACACCTAAACATCCTGTAACACAATTCCACTCATCCATAGAGTTACTCACACACATAGTCACTCATGCTAATAAAGAAACAAACATCCATTTACTTGCATATACAGTTATACACACACCAGCACACTTACTTTAACAGAAACTTACACATACTTAGTCTTTTTAACAATCACTTATAGAAACACATACTTATTCATACAGGAACTCTTTCAATCTCTCACTCTCACATATACTCACTTATATACACCAATAGTCACATATACTAGTTTAAAACATATGTAGTTACTCATAAAGAGACTATTTAAACAGTCATTCACTCACTAACACATCCATGCATACAGTCATGAACCCATACAGTCCTGCACACATGCTGTCTTCAACACATACAAAGAGTGAGTCACTCATTCATGCACCTATGCACTACATAATACCCCCCACCGAACCATACAGACACTCAGACACTCATAGTGATACTCAAAAAACCAACTAATAACCTCTATAGACACTCATGTAGCTACTCACCAACCCATGCAGCCACTTATACACAAAGTGAGAGACTGATACAGATATTTACATATTTAAACATTACTCACTAAGCCATGTATTCAATAAGATACACTTAATCAGTCAGTAATACAATCAATTTTTCAAAAACAAATCATCCACTTAGACACTTATATACCCATTGATTCTTCCATCGACCTTGAGATATACATGTATAAAACATATGTAATTTTCAGAAAAAGACACATTCACTGGAAGATGTCATCAGTGATGTCATTTGAGATGTCATCAGTGATGTCATGAGTGATGTCACTGACCATGTCATGAGTGATGTAATATGTGACGTCATCAGTAGTGCATTGCGGGCGCGCGAGTTATAGTTAGCTGAACTAACTATAACGGGGGAATTTCATTGGTTTTTTACGAGTGAAATGTCCAGCTAACTATAACATGTGTGAAACCTTTGGTTTTTTCATTGAATATATATATACATACATATATATAAATGCATATGTATATATATGCATATATATGTGCATATGTGTGCGTAAAAAAAGAGAGGTAGAGAGGTAGAGGTGTAGAGGTAGAGAGGTAGAGGTAGAGAGGTAGAGGTAGAGAGGTAGAGAGGTAGAGAGTAGTAGAGAGAGAGGTAGAGAGAGGTAGATAGAAGAGAGTGAGTAATAATAGAGAGTAGAAAGTGGAAAGTAGAGGATAGTAGAGAGTAGTAGAGAGTAGTAGAGAGAGTAGCAGAGAGTGAGTAGTAGAGAGTAGTAGAGTGAGTAGTAGAGATTGAGTAGTAGAGAGTAGTAGAGAGTGAGTATTAGAGAGTGAGTAGTAGAGAGTGAGTAGGAGAGAGTAGTAGAGAGTAGTAGAGAGTGAGTAGTAGAATGCGTAGTAGAGAGTAGCAGAGAGTAGTAGAGAGTGAGTAGGAGAGAGTAGTAGAGAGTGAGTAGAATTGAGTGACTAGTAGAGAGTAGTAGAGTGAGTAGCAGATAGAGAGTATTAGAGAGTAGTAGAGATTGAGTAGTAGAGTAAGTAGTAGAGAGTAGTAGAGAGAGAGTAATAGAGAGTAGTAGGGAGAGAGTAGTAGAGAGTAGTAGAGAGTGAGTGGTAGAGAGGGAGCAGTAGAGTGAGTAGTACAGTGAGTAGTAGAGAGTGAGCAGTAGAGAGTAGTAGAGAGTAGTAGAGAGAGAGTAGTAGAGAGTGAGTAGTAGAGAGTAGTAGAGAGTGAGCAGTAGAGAGTAGTAGAGAGAGAGTAGTAGAGAGTGAGTAGTAGAGAGTAGTAGAGAGTGAGTAGTAGAGCGTAGTGGAGTAGGAGAGAGTGAGTAGTAGAGAGTAGTAGAGAGTGAGTAGTAGAGTGAGTAGTAGAGAGTGTGTAGTAGAGAGTGAGTAGTAGAGAGTAGTAGAGAGTGAGAAGTAGAGAGAGAAAGATAGAGTAGTAGAGTAGTAGAGAGTGAGTAGTAGAGTGAGTAGTAGAGAATAGTTGAGAGCGAGTAGTAGAGAGTGAGTAGTGGAGAGTGAACAGTAGAGAGTGAGTAGTAGAGAGTGAGTAGTAGAGAGTGAGTAGTAGAGAGAGTAGTAGAGAGTAGTAGAGTTGTAGAGATTAAGTAGTAGAGAGTGAGTAGTAGAGAGCAGTAGAGAGTGAGTATTAGAGAGTGAGTAGTGGAGAGTGAGTAGTAGAGAGTAGTAGAGAGTGAGAAGTAGAGAGTGAGTAGTAGAGTGAATAGTAGCGAGTGAGTAGTAGAGAGAGATTAGTAGAGAGTGAGTAGTAGAGAGTAGTAGAGTGCGTAGTAGAGAGTGAGTAGTAGAGAGAGAGTAGTAGAGAGTGAGAAGTAGAGTAGTAGAGAGTGAGAGGTAGAGAGTAGTAGAATGAGTAGTAGAGAGTAGTAGAGAGTGAGTAGTAGAGAGTAAAAAGTAGAGAGTAGTAGATAGAGAGTAGTAGAGAGTAGTAGATATTGAGTAGTAGAAAGTAGTAGCGAGTGAGAAGTAGAGAGTGAGTAGTAGAGAGTAGTAGAGAGTGAGTAGTAGAGAGTGAGTAGTAGAGAGTAGTAGAGTAGTAGAGATTGAGTAATAGAGAGAGAGAGTAGTAGAGAGTAGTAGAGAGTCAGTAGTAGAGTAGTAGAGAGTGAGTAGTAGAGTGAGTACTAGAGAGTAGTAGAGAGCGAGTAGTAGACAGCAAGTAGTAGAGAGTGTGTAGTAGAGAGTGAGTAGTAGAGAGTAGTAGAGAGTGAGTAATAGAGAGTGAGAAGTAGAGAAAGTAAGAGAGAGTAGTAGAGTAGTAGAGAGTGAGTAGAGTGAGTAGTAGAGAGTCGTTGAGAGCGAGTGGTAGAGAGGGAGCAGTAGAGTGAGTAGTACAGTGAGTAGTAGAGAGTGAGCAGTAGAGAGTAGTAGAGAGTAGTAGAGAGAGAGTAGTAGAGAGTGAGTAGTAGAGAGTAGTAGAGAGTGAGCAGTAGAGAGTGGTAGAGAGAGAGTAGTAGAGAGTGAGTAGTAGAGAGTAGTAGAGAGTGAGTATTAGAGAGTGAGTAGAGAGAGAGAGTAGTAGAGAGTACTAGAGTAGTAGAGAGTGAGTAGTAGAGAGTGAGTAGTAGAGCGAAGTGGAGTAGTAGAGAGTGAGTAGTAGAGAGTAGTAGAGAGTGAGTGGTAGAGTGAGTAGTAGAGAGTAGTAGAGAGTGAGTAGTAGAGTGAGTACTAGAGAGTAGTAGAGAGCGAGTAGTAGAGAGCAAGTAGTAGAGAGTGTGTAGTAGAGAGTGAGTAGTAGAGAGTAGTAGAGAGTGAGAAGTAGAGAGAGAAAGATAGAGTAGTAGAGTAGTAGAGAGTGAGTAGTAGAGTGAGTAGTAGAGAATAGTTGAGAGCGAGTAGTAGAGAGTGAGTAGTGGAGAGTGAACAGTAGAGAGTGAGTAGTAGAGAGTGAGTAGTAGAGAGTGAGTAGTAGAGAGAGTAGTAGAGAATAGTAGAATTGTAGAGTTTAAGTAGTAGAGAGTGAGTAGTAGAGAGCAGTAGAGAGCGAGTATTAGAGAGTGAGTAGTGGAGACTGAGTAGTAGAGAGTAGTAGAGAGTGAGAAGTAGAGAGTGAGTAGTAGAGTGAATAGTAGCGAGTGAGTAGTAGAGAGAGAGTAGTAGAGAGTGAGTAGTAGAGTGAGTAGTAGAGAGTGAGTAGTAGAGTAGTAGAGAGTGAGAGGTAGAGAGTAGTAGAATGAGTAGTAGAGAGTAGTAGAGAGTGAGTAGTAGAGAGTAAAAAGTAGAGAGTAGTAGATAGAGTAGTAGAGATTGAGTAGTAGAAAGTAGTAGCGAGTGAGAAGTAGAGAGTGAGTAGTAGAGAGTAGTAGAGAGTGAGTAGTAGAGCGTGAGTAGTAGAGAGTAGTAGAGTAGTAGAGATTGAGTAGTAGAGAGAGAGAGTAGTAGAGAGTAGTAGAGAGTCAGTAGTAGAGTAGTAGAGAGTGAGTAGTAGAGTGAGTAGTAGAGAGTGTGTAGTAGAGAGTGAGTAGTAGAGAGTAGTAGAGAGTGAGAAGTAGAGAGAGAAAGATAGAGTAGTAGAGTAGTAGAGAGTGAGTAGTAGAGTGAGTAGTAGAGAATAGTTGAGAGCGAGTAGTAGAGAGTGAGTAGTGGAGAGTGAACAGTAGAGAGTGAGTAGTAGAGAGAGTAGTAGAGAGTAGTAGAGTTGTAGAGATTAAGTAGTAGAGAGTGAGTAGTAGAGAGCAGTAGAGAGTGAGTATTAGAGAGTGAGTAGTGGAGAGTGAGTAGTAGAGAGTAGTAGAGAGTGAGAAGTAGAGAGTGAGTAGTAGAGTGAATAGTAGCGAGTGAGTAGTAGAGAGAGATTAGTAGAGAGTGAGTAGTAGAGAGTAGTAGAGTGCGTAGTAGAGAGTGAGTAGTAGAGAGAGAGTAGTAGAGAGTGAGAAGTAGAGTAGTAGAGAGTGAGAGGTAGAGAGTAGTAGAATGAGTAGTAGAGAGTAGTAGAGAGTGAGTAGTAGAGAGTAAAAAGTAGAGAGTAGTAGATAGAGAGTAGTAGAGAGTAGTAGATATTGAGTAGTAGAAAGTAGTAGCGAGTGAGAAGTAGAGAGTGAGTAGTAGAGAGTAGTAGAGAGTGAGTAGTAGAGAGTGAGTAGTAGAGAGTAGTAGAGTAGTAGAGATTGAGTAGTAGAGAGAGAGAGTAGTAGAGAGTAGTAGAGAGTCAGTAGTAGAGTAGTAGAGAGTGAGTAGTAGAGTGAGTACTAGAGAGTAGTAGAGAGCGAGTAGTAGACAGCAAGTAGTAGAGAGTGTGTAGTAGAGAGTGAGTAGTAGAGAGTAGTAGAGAGTGAGTAATAGAGAGTGAGAAGTAGAGAAAGTAAGAGAGAGTAGTAGAGTAGTAGAGAGTGAGTAGAGTGAGTAGTAGAGAGTCGTTGAGAGCGAGTGGTAGAGAGGGAGCAGTAGAGTGAGTAGTACAGTGAGTAGTAGAGAGTGAGCAGTAGAGAGTAGTAGAGAGTAGTAGAGAGAGAGTAGTAGAGAGTGAGTAGTAGAGAGTAGTAGAGAGTGAGCAGTAGAGAGTGGTAGAGAGAGAGTAGTAGAGAGTGAGTAGTAGAGAGTAGTAGAGAGTGAGTATTAGAGAGTGAGTAGAGAGAGAGAGTAGTAGAGAGTACTAGAGTAGTAGAGAGTGAGTAGTAGAGAGTGAGTAGTAGAGCGTAGTGGAGTAGTAGAGAGTGAGTAGTAGAGAGTAGTAGAGAGTGAGTGGTAGAGTGAGTAGTAGAGAGTAGTAGAGAGTGAGTAGTAGAGTGAGTACTAGAGAGTAGTAGAGAGCGAGTAGTAGAGAGCAAGTAGTAGAGAGTGTGTAGTAGAGAGTGAGTAGTAGAGAGTAGTAGAGAGTGAGAAGTAGAGAGAGAAAGATAGAGTAGTAGAGTAGTAGAGAGTGAGTAGTAGAGTGAGTAGTAGAGAATAGTTGAGAGCGAGTAGTAGAGAGTGAGTAGTGGAGAGTGAACAGTAGAGAGTGAGTAGTAGAGAGTGAGTAGTAGAGAGTGAGTAGTAGAGAGAGTAGTAGAGAATAGTAGAATTGTAGAGTTTAAGTAGTAGAGAGTGAGTAGTAGAGAGCAGTAGAGAGCGAGTATTAGAGAGTGAGTAGTGGAGACTGAGTAGTAGAGAGTAGTAGAGAGTGAGAAGTAGAGAGTGAGTAGTAGAGTGAATAGTAGCGAGTGAGTAGTAGAGAGAGAGTAGTAGAGAGTGAGTAGTAGAGTGAGTAGTAGAGAGTGAGTAGTAGAGTAGTAGAGAGTGAGAGGTAGAGAGTAGTAGAATGAGTAGTAGAGAGTAGTAGAGAGTGACTAGTAGAGAGTAAAAAGTAGAGAGTAGTAGATAGAGTAGTAGAGATTGAGTAGTAGAAAGTAGTAGCGAGTGAGAAGTAGAGAGTGAGTAGTAGAGAGTAGTAGAGAGTGAGTAGTAGAGCGTGAGTAGTAGAGAGTAGTAGAGTAGTAGAGATTGAGTAGTAGAGAGAGAGAGTAGTAGAGAGTAGTAGAGAGTCAGTAGTAGAGTAGTAGAGAGTGAGTAGTAGAGTGAGTACTAGAGAGTAGTAGAGAGCGAGTAGTAGAGAGCAAGTCGTAGAGAGTGTGTAGTAGAGAGTGAGTAGTAGAGAGTAGTAGAGAGTGAGTAATAGAGAGTGAGAAGTAGAGAGAGTAAGAGGGAGTAGTAGAGTAGTAGAGAGTGAGTAGTAGAGTGAGTAGTAGAGAGTAGTTGAGAGCGAGTAGTAGAGAGTGAGTAGTGGAGAATGAGCAATAGAGAGTGAATTGTAGAGAGTGAGTAGTAGAGAGTGAGTAGTAGAGAGAGAGTAGTAGAGAGAGAGTAGTAGAGAGTGAGTAGTACAGAGTAGTAGAATGAGTAATAGAGAGTGAGTAGTAGAGAGAGAGTAGAGAGTGAGTAGTAGAGAGTAGTAGAGAGTGAGTAATAGAGAGTGAGAAGTAGAGAGAGTAAGAGGGAGTAGTAGAGTAGTAGAGAGTGAGTAGTAGAGTGAGTAGTAGAGAGTAGTTGAGAGCGAGTAGTAGAGAGTGAGTAGTGGAGAATGAGCAATAGAGAGTGAATTGTAGAGAGTGAGTAGTAGAGAGTGAGTAGTAGAGAGAGAGTAGTAGATAGAGAGTAGTAGAGAGTGAGTAGTACAGAGTAGTAGAGTGAGTAATAGAGAGTGAGTAGTAGAGAGAGAGTAGAGAGTGAGTAGTACAGAGTAGTAGAGTGAGTAGTAGAGAGTGAGTAGTAGAGAGCGAGTAATAGAGAGTGAGTTGTAGAGTAGTAGAGAGAGAGTAGTAGAGTAGTAGAGAGTGAGTGGTAGAGAGTAGTAGAGAGTAGTAGATTGAGTAGTAGAGAATAGTAGAGAGTGAGTAGTAGAGAGAGTAGTAGAGAGTAGTAGAGTAGTAGAGAGTGAGTAGTAGAGAGAGTAGTAGAGAGTAGTAGAGTTGTAGAGAGTAAGTAGTAGAGAGTGAGTAGTAGAGAGTAGTAGAGAGCGAGTTGTAGAGAGTGAGTAGTGGAGAGCGAGTAGTAGAGAGTAGTAGAGAATGAGTAGTATAGTAGTAGAGAGTAGTCAGTCAGTGTCAGTCAGTGACAGTCAGTCAGTGTCAGTCGGTCAGTGTCAGTGTCACTCTGTCAGTGTCAGTCAGCCAGTCAGTGTCAGTCAATCAGTGTCAATCAGTCAGTGTCAGTCAATCAGTGTCAGCCATTGTCAGTCAGTCAGTTTCAGTCAATCAGTGTCAGTGTCAGTCAGTGTCAGTCAGTGTCAGTGTCAGTCAATCAGTGTCAGTCAGTGTCAATCAGTCAGTGTCAGTCAGTCAGTGTCAGCTAGAGCAGTTCTGCTGACCTGGTTCTCTGGCTCTAAAGCAGCTCTGCTGACCTGGTTCTCTCCCTCTAAAGCAGCTCTCCTGACCTGGTTTCTCTGGCTCTAAAGCAGCTCTCCTGACCTGGTTTCTCTGGCTCTATAGCAGGTCTGCTGACCTGGTTCTCTGGCTCTATGGCAGCTCTGCTGACCTAGATCTTAGGCTACAGAGCAGCACTGCTGATCTGGTTCTCTGGCTCTACAACAGCTCTGCTGACCTGGTTCTCTGGCTCTAAAGCAGCTCTGCTGACCCGGTTCTATGGCTCTAAAGCAGTTCCGCTAACATGGTTCTCTTGCTCTAGAGCAGCTCTGCTGACCTGGTTCTCTCCCTCTAGAGCAGCTCTGCTGACCTGGTTTTCTCCCTCTAAAGCAGCTCTACTGACCTGGTTTCTCTGGCTCTACAGCAGCTCTGCTGACCTGGTTCTCTGACTCTAAAGCAGCTCTGCTGAACTGGTTCTTAGGCTCTAGAGCAGCTCTGCTGACCTGTTTCTCTGGCTCTAAAGCAGCTCTGCTGACCTGGTTCTATGGCTCTAAAGCAGCTCTGCTGACTTGGTTCTCTGCCTCTAGAGCAGCTCTGCTGACCTGGTTCTCTGGCTCTAAAGCAGCTCTGCTGGCCGGGTTCTCTGGCTCTAAAGCAGCTCTGCTGATCTGGTTTCTCTGGCTCTACAGCAGCTCTGCTGACCTGGTTCTCTGGCTCTAGAGCAGCTCTGTTGACCTAGTTCTTAGGCTCTAGAGCAGCTCTGCTGACCTGGTTCTCTGCCTCTACACAGCTCTGCTGACCTGGTTCTCTGGCTCTAAAGCAGCTCTGCTGACCCGGTTCTATGGCTAAAAAGCAGTTCTGCTGACCTGGTTCTCTGGCTCTAGAGCAGCTCTGCTGACCTGGTCTCTTGGCTCTAAAGCCGCTCTGCTGACCTGGTTCTCTCTCTATAAAGCAGCTCTACTGACCTGGTTTCTCTGGCTCTACAGCTGCTCTGCAGACCTGGTTCAATGGCTCTAGAGCAGCTCTGCTGACCCGGTTCTTAGGCTATAGAGCAGCTCTGCTGACCTGGTCCCCTGCTCTAAAGCAGCTCTGCTCACCTGGTTCTCTGGCTCTAGAGCAGCTCTGCTGACCTGGTTCTCTGGCTCTAAAGCAGCTCTGTTGACCTGGTTCTCTCCCTCTAAATCAGCTCTACTGACCTTGTTCTCTACTTCTAGAGCAGCTCTGCTGACCTGGTTCTATGTCTCTAAAGCAGCTCTGCTGACCTGTTTCTCTGGCTCTAGAGCAGCTCTGCTGACCTGGTTCTCTGGCTCTAAAGCAATTCTGCTGACCTGGTTCTCTCCCTCTAAAGCAGCTCTGCTGACCTGGTTTCTCTGGCTCTAAAGCAGCTCTGATGACCTGGTTCTCTGGCTCTAAAGCAGCTTTGCTGACCTGGTTCTCTCCCTCCAAAGCAGCTCTGCTGACCTGGTTCTCTCCCTCTAGAGCAGCTCTGCTGACCTGGTTCTCTGGCTCTAAAGCAGCTCTGCTGACCTGGTTCTATGGCTCTAAAGCAGCTCTGCTGACCTAGTTCTCTGGCTCTAAAGCAGCTCTGCTGACTTGGTTCACTGGCTCTAGAGCAGCTCTGCTGACCTGGTTCTCTGGCTCTAAAGCAGCTCTGCTGACCTGGTTCTCTCTCTCTAAAGAGCTCTGCTGACCTGGTTCTCTGGCTCTATGCAGCTCTGCTGACCTGGTTCCCAACCCAACCCCTGACCCAACGCATACCTGACGCAGATGCTTTCACGCAGGGATCGAGAACGGTGCACATAGGCTGCGCGAATCCCCCCCAAAATGGAAAAAATTATAATAATAAAGTATTGAAAATATAGTTTAAAAAATATTATTAAAATAGTTTTTACAATTTTTTACAAATAAAAAACATTAAAAACCATTAATTTTTTTAAATTTTTAAAAGAATTAATTGAAAAAATAAGTTACAAAAATGGTGATAAAAAAGTATTTAAAAAAAACATAATTAAAGGAATTGACACACTGAAATAGAAAAATTTAGAAATCCAATGAAAATCATTAAACATCATAGCTTTAGAGATAAGTTACAGATAGGAATTAGCATTTAAAAAACCTTAGAAATTCACTGAAAAAACCATAGGTTTCATGCATGTTATAGTTAGGAATTTGCATTTAAAAAACCTTAGAAATTCACTGAAAAATCTATAGGTTTCAGGGGCGTTATAGTTAGCTGGACATTTCCCTAGTACAAAACCCTAGAAATTCCCCCGTTATAGTGAGTTCAGCTAAATATTACACGCGCCCCCGCAATGCACTGCTGATGACGTCACCTATTACACCCCCTTTTGTCACCACCCCCTTTTGTACCGCTATGACGTCACATATTACATCACTCATGACATGGTCAGTGACATCACTGATGACATCACTGATGACATCTCAAATTACATCACTGATGACATCACTGATGACATCATCCATGTGATAAATTAGTGCATCTTCTCACACCCAAATATAACCTTTGATACACCCACTCAAAATTCCAGACGGCCATTCTCAAAACCATAGATACTCCAATACCAATAACTACGTACCCACTCATTGACTCTTAGGTCTACACACACATCCACTCTCTCACCCGTACAGTCACTCATACTTACAGTCACTCAGTACAGGACTATCATATACATTTATACACCTATATAGACACTCACACACCGCCAATCATCCATTGAGGTACTCACACACCTAGTCAGTCATGCAATTAATTATCACACTCCCATTTACTCACCTATACAGTTATACACACACAAGTTCACTTACTCATAAGAATACTACCACATTCTTACACTCTTCTAGAATTACTGATACAAGCACATACTCATCCATACAGCCACTCTCACAATCACACACTCTCACATATAGCCAGTTATATACTCTTACACACATATATACTGTCTTTCACATATGTAGTTACTCACACATGTACCACTGAGATATACATTCACTCACTAACACACCCATACATACACTCACCCAACCATACAGTCCATCACAGATGCACTCTTAAAATCATGCACCCATAGAATCACCCACTCACACATCTATGCACAGAGTCACACACACCCCACCCACACAAACACTCAGGCACCCATACAGATACTCAGACAACCAATCAATAACACATATAGACACTCATATAGCTATTCACAAAACCATGCAGCCACTTATACACCAACAGACAGACAGATACAGACATTCACACAGTTTAGTCACTAGTCTGCAGTAAGATACGTTTAATGACTCACTTATAGAGTCAGTCACACAACTACTAAATCATCCATTCACACACTTATACACCCACTCATTCTTCCATAGGCCTTTCCATATATATATTAAACATATTTAAACTTTACAGAAACACACACTCACTGGATGATGTCATCAGTGATGTCATTTGAGATGTCATCAGTGATGTCATCAGTGATGTCACTGACCATGTCATGAGTGATGTAATATGTGATGTCATCAGCAGTGCATTGCGGGGGCGCGAGTTATAGTTAGCTGAACTAACTATAACAGGGGTATTTCTAGGGTTTTGTACGAGGGAAATGTCCAGCTAACCATAACGCCCCTGAAACCTATGGTTTTTTCTGTGAATATATATATATATACATATATATATTTAAAAAAAATGTTAATAACTTTTAGTTAGGAAAACTATAGTCATTCTTTTTTTTTTTAAATATTATACAGAAGTCGCGCACCCTTCGCCACCCTAAACGATGGCTTTGTTTTTTTTTTAAAATAAAGCCCCGGGGGGTGGCGGTCCCCGCGGCTGTGGGGGGGCAGTGCGCTCCCCCGCAATCAAAAATTAAGTCGAGCCCCGGGGGTGGCGGTCCCCAGGGCTAGGGTTATTACATGTATAAGCACCGGGGGTGTGGTGGTCCTCGGGGCTGCAGGGGCGGTGTGCCCCCCGCAAACCTTTTATGCTTTGCCCCGAGGGGTGGCGATCCCCGGGGCAGTGTGGGGGATTGGGCCCTCCCACACATTTTTTGCTCATGCCCCCGGGACTTGTTCCCCCGGGGGCTAATTAGCAATGAAGCGCAGGAGCCCGCGCTTCGATTTTTTAAAAATTTCGGTCAAAATTCGCGCTGGGTGCACGAATCTCGCCGATTTGTTTTTTAGAAAAATGCTTTATTTGGCCCTGGGGGTCCTTGTGGGACCCCCTGAGCAGGCCTAAGGGGTCAGGGTGTTTCTACCCTGCCACCTTTTTGCGTTTTGCAAGTTTTTTTTAATGATTTCTTGTGCCTCGGTTCTACCGAGGCACACAATGGCTGCCAACACTTTCTGGTTTGGAGTGTTGACAGCCAATTAGCATACAGCTCGTGCTCGGAAGGGTGTGCTTAGGGTGTGCGGATCCACCGCAGCCATAGATATATATGTGATTTCAATTTTGATTTTCTCAGGAACTACTGAATGGATTTACACCATTTAACCAAAAGGCACGACTCTGAACCAAGGTCTACCTTTCTGCCAAATTTGGTGTAATTCCGTTCAGCAGTTCGGGCTGTAGCTGCGATTAAAGGTCCCTATGGAAAATTGCATGGGGAAAACACGTTTTGGGACCCCCCTTTTTTCTCGGTCCCCGCTTGACGAATCACCCCGAGACTTTTCAGGATAGGAGCGGACCGGAGCGCCCCACCAGTTATGAACATTTTTCGAACATTCGTCAACCGGCGCCAAAGTTATTCCAAATAGAATGTACCCTACTTGCTAACATTTTGAACTTGGTAAGAGGGAGATTTTGAAAAAAAATGGGGTATTGATTTTCCGTTTTGACTTACATTGAAAAAGAGGAGATTGTAGACAGGAGACAGATCAAATAAAGCCCATTTGAGCTTAAAAACATTGGACGTTTCCTGGCTGAATCGGGTCTGTTGGCATGTATGGTTGTACTACCACTGCCACTTCCTTCTGCCCACAATGGCCTATAATATTGCCACAGCCTCTCTTGCCAGTCCTGTATTGTTGGTTTGTTGCCCCCGCCCCCATTTCCACTGCCCTCCATAGTCTGTTGTGCTGCCACTGCCCTTCCTGCCTGCCCAGAGTGGTCAAATTGTTGCCTCTGCACCCTCCTACCTGCCTTCAATTTTCAGAGTCCTTGCCCCTGGCCTCTGCCTCTCAACAGTATCCTAATGAACGATTGCTAACATTCTATATTTATTACAAAAGTATGGAACGCCTGACGTCATCTTGATGTAATCAAAACTGTAATACCTAGAGCATTTCCTTTAGAAATTACATATATGAGAGGGTCTTATTTGCATTAAAATTATGGTTAGTGCTCTAAAAACTAAAATGAGGACATAGTTTTCAAATAGCGACAAAGCACATTTAAATTATCTTCATGTTTTTTTATCCAGTTGACCACTTGGTTCAACGATCCTCTGGAAGGTCCTCAGTCGCGTGAACTCACTGAGCTCCTTACAAATCTAAACTTCGAACAACATGTACAATCACCAACCCACTGTAAAGGCCACATCCTGGACCAGGTCTGGACCAACTCTCTTTTAGTTACGACCCCGGCCACCTTTCCGTGTCTATGGTCGGATCATTTTCTTATCAAATTTAACCTTATCCATCCCCCTAGAAAGTACACCGTCACAGCTATGGGTGGAAGAGCTAGGAACTGGAATTCCCTAGATAGGTCGGAATTCCTACAAACTCTTGCTACTTCCATTCCCTCCCATAACTCTGATATCAATATAGCAGAAAACAATCTTTCTTTCTGGCTGCAATCAGCCAGCGATGCTCATGCTCCATACAAGACGATCAAATTGGCCCGACGTGCCGATGCCCAAAAATGGTTTTCTCCTGACTTAAAAGCAAAAAAATTGTCCCTTCGACAACTCGAGCGAAGTTGGCGTCGCAATTATGCCCCTGATGCTAAAATTCGTTACATCTCTGCCAGGAAGGACTACATGAAATCTATTTTAGTAACTAAAACTGCCTACTTTTCCTCCCGTATAACCAACTCAAACAATAAGTCCAAAGACATCTTTTCTATTCTTAATGAATTAACCAATCTTGACAATGTCCGGCCCAGTCTGCCCCCGACCCAGGCTCTCTGTGATTCACTGAACGTTTTTTTTACAGAGAAAATTATGGCCATCAAAGACAGTATTCCTCAAACCTCAAGTCCTCTCCTTTCTGTTCCAAGCCCCAACACTATCGATTCATTTAGCAGTTTCCCCCCCATCACCCCAGAATTGTTCCAGGAATTACTGGTAAGAGTAAAATCTGGTGCTCCATCTGACAGATGCCCTCCTTATATCTTGAAAGACTGCCTTGCAGTTATCCCGGCCCCTGCCTGTACCCTTCTAAACAACTCTTTGGCCACTGGATTAGTTCCCCTTGCATTTAAAGAAGCGATTGTAATACCTCTCCTGAAGAAACCTGGTGCAGATCCGACCTGCAATGCAAATTACCGCCCAAATTCCCTTCTTCCCTTTCTTGCTAAGGTGCTGGAGGCTCATGTTGTCAACTGCTTGTCCAATTTTATAGAGACATCTAACTGCCTTGATCCACATCAGGCGGGCTTTCGCCCAGCCCATTCAACTGAGGCGGTGGTAGTGGCAGTATTGGACACCCTTAGGGACTGCGCAGACAATCGCATTACACAGGCCCTGGTGCTCCTGGATTTGTCAGCCGCATTCGACACGGTCGATCATACCATCTTGACCGACCGTGTCTCTCAGGCTGGCATCCGGGGCACGGCAGCCGGTTGGCTGAGGTCCTTTCTAGTAAATCATTCCCAGGCAGTCCACCTGGGTAACCTAGCGGGCACTAAGCAGGCCATTACTTGCGGTGTACCCCAGGGTTCGTCCCTGTCACCCCTCCTGTTTAACCTCTATATCTCCCCTTTAATCCAAGCTCTTAGAGATAAACAGGTAACGGTGCTGAACTACGCGGAACGACCTACAGCTCCTATTCACAATTGACAACTCAGATACGTCCATCTCCTTCTTCCAATCAATAATGAGGTTCATCCAAGCTTGGATGAACGAAAATCATCTGAAATTGAACCCAGGAAAAACCGAGCTGGTCCTGATGGGGGACAGCGCTAAATACTGGGGCCCACAGTATTGGCCAACAGAAATGGGTCAAGCTCCGATCCCTTCATCTTCGGCAAAGACGCTTGGTATCACCCTAAACAGTGACCTCTCTTTAAAAACGCAAGTAGGCCAGGTGATATCCAAGTGCCTCTTTCAAATGAGAAAAATCCGGAAGGTTCGCCGTCTTTTGACCCACGAAGCCCTGATACAGGTGGTGATCGCAACCGTGATTTCCCACATAGACTACGCTAACTCGATATATCTGGGCCTCCCCCAGTTCCTTCTGAAACGACTTCAGATGGTGCAGAATCAGGCAGCAAAACTGATTTTGAACCAGCCTAGATGGCATTCTGCCACCCCTCTTTTGAAAGATCTTCACTGGCTCCCGGTCGCCCAACGCTGTACCTTCAAAGTCAGTTGTATGATTTTTAAAGCGCTCCACTGTAAAAGCCCCACCTTCATCACAAAACTCATTATAAAGTATGCCCAGTCCCGTAGCCTTCGCTCAGCCCAACAATGCCTTTTACAAATCCCATCCTTTAAACGTAAACGCTCGGGTGGCTGCAGATTTGGCACCTTGGCACCCCGTCTGTGGAATGCCCTCCCCCTTGAGATCCGGCTATGCCCCAACCTCATATCATTCAGGAAATCCCTAAAGACCTGGCTTTATCAACAAGCCTACTACTAACTCCGCTGGCTTCCTACTCTGACTGTTCTCTGTCTCTACAGCGCCAGGAAACCAATCGGTGTCAGTGCGCTATACAAATCATTGTTAACATAACATAACATAACTTGATTAAATGATGGAGAGAGGATGTGGTGTTACTTCCAGAGCTGCAGACTTTGCAACTGGGGAACCAGGTTGGAGTTTCTGCTACAGCTCGACATTCTGTGATTCTGGTCAAATCCCTTAATCTCCCCATGTCTACAACCAAAATGAATTTGTTCTTGTGTGATGTAACCAATGCACATGTGAAGCACTCCAATACCTGACAAGTCTGCACTATATAAAACTGCAAAAACACAAAAAATAAGTGTTTTGCACACTTCTGTCATTGGGCTACATGTGGGCTACATCTCATTGATATTTGTGCTGCATTTGGGCTCTTTTGTCTCTGGTGGCCATCTTGGGAGATTTATTTGTCATGAAGTTTCCTAATTTCCTCATTTACTGCAGTCTCCTCAGTAGGAAATGATTTCAGTTTTTTACTTTGATTCCATCAAGAAGGTATTCAGATATGTCACACATTGGCCACACATTCTGAATGTTAGCACTCTAGTTGCTCATTAGATGACTGTAGTAAAGCTACTGCTCAACAGGAAAGTCTGCTGCTGGTATTCAAAGTGCATGTTTCAGTCTGCATGTCAGAATGTTTTAATGAAATAGAAGAGGATTTGAGAAGTCAAAATGCGCCCTAATTTTTCTTTCTGCAGCACTAATCATAATTTCTATGGCAAAATAAACCCCCTCATTTTGTTCCTTTGCAAATTAAATGTTTTAAGTGTTACTACTTTATTCCAATCAAGATGGCTTCAGGTGTGCCATACTTTTGTCATAAGTAAGACTGTTAGCACTCTAGTTGTTCTTTAGAACACTCTGGGAAGCTGTAGTAGAACACAAATGAATCAACTGACAGTCTCTACCCTTGTTGGATGTACATGTTTTACTGAGAATGTCAGACTTCATTCTCACATGACTGAGAAAGATAATGTGAATTTACAGAAAATATGCTCTCAGTTTAGCTTATAGATCACCTTTCAAACCTCTGTGGGAAAAGCATGAGAAAATAGTTTTCTCTCAAACATGATTCATGATATCCCAGCAGAAGGCTTTTTCACATGGTAAAATCACCTTAGAACACACCACAACTCCTAAAATGAGTATGGTACCATCAACAAATGATTTATAATGTAACTAAAGTCTTAAATCCTTCTATTAACTGCAATACTTTTTAATGAGGTGCTATCATGTATATTGGTCCCAAGATGGCTGCCAGCACTTCTTGGATGAAGTGCTGACAGCCAATCAGATCTCACGATGAGATGTGTGGTTAGGCTTCGCCCAGATATATATGTGATTTCAATGTTGATTTTCTCAGGAACTACTGAACGGATTTACACCATTTAACCATACTCTGTACCAAGATCTGCCTTTCTGCCAAATTTTGTGTAATTCTGCTCAGCAGTTCGGGCTGTAGCTGCGATTAAAGGTCCCTATGGAAAATTGCATGGGGAATAGACGTTTTGAGACCCCCTTTTTTCTCGGCCCCCGCTTGACAAATCACCCCGAGACTATCGGGATAGGAGCGGACCGGAGCGCCCCACCAGTTTTGAAAATTTCGCAACCATTCGTCAAACGGCGCCAAAATTATTCCAAATAGAATGTTGCAGATTAGTAGGTCCTAACTCTATATATATATATATATTCACTGAAAAAACCATAGGTTTCAGGGGCGTTATAGTTAGCTGGACTTTTCACTCGTACAAAACCATTCAAATTCTCCCGTTATAGTTAGTTCAGCTAACTATAACTCACGCGCCCGCAATGCACTGCTGATGACGTCACATATTACATCACTCATGACATGGTCAGTGACATCACTCATGACATCACTGATGACATCTCAAATGACATCACTGATGACATCACTGATGACATCATCCCGTGAATGTTTGTTTTTCTGAAAATTACATATGTTTTATATATGTATATCTCAAGGTTGATGGAAGAATAAATGGGTATATAAGTGTCTAAATGGATGATTTGTTTTTGAAAAATTTATTGTATAACTGACTGATTAAGTGTATCTTAGTGAATACATGGCTTAGTGAGTAATGTTTAAATATGTAAATATCTGTATCAGTCTCTCACTTTGTGTATAATTGGCTGCATGGGTTGGTGAGTAGCTACATGAGTGTCTATATAGGTTATCAGCTGGTTTTTTGAGTATCAGTATGAGTGTCTGAGTGTCTGTATTGTTCGGTGGGGGGTATCACCTAGTGCATAGGTGCATGAATGAGTGACTCACTGTTTGTATGTGTTGAAGACAGCATGTGTGCAGGACTGTATGGGTGTATGAGTGTGTACATGGGTGTGTTAATGAGTGAATGACTGTTTAAATAGTGTCTTTATGAGTAACTACATATGTTTTAAACTAGTATATGTGACTATTGGTGTATATAAGTGAATATATGTGAGAGTAAGAGATTGAAAGAGTTCCTGTATGAATAAGTATGTGTTTCTATAAGTGATTGTTTAAAAGACTAAGTATGTGTACGTTTCTGTAGAAGTAAGTGTGGTTGTGTATGTATAACTGTATATGCAAGTACATGGATGTTTGATTCTTTATTAGCATGAGTGACTATGTGTGTGAGTAACTCTATGGATGAGTGGCATTGTGTAACAGGATGTATATTTGTATGAGTACATATGATGAGTGAGTACATGTATGAGTGACTGTATAGGACTGTTGGTGAATGAGTGGATGTGTATGTGGATCTTAGAATTACGGAATAGGTTGTTGTAACTGGTATTGGTATGTCTATTGTTTTGAAAATTGTAGATTCTATTTTTGAATGTGTGTATCAAAGGTTATATTAGGGGGAGAGGAGGTCTGCCACTCTATCTCAAGGATGATGTCATCAGTGATGTCATTTGAGATGTCATCAGTGATGTCATGAGTGATGTCACTGACCATGTCATGAGCGATGTAATATGTGACGTCATCAGCAGTGCATTGCGGGCGCGTGAGTTATAGTTTACTGAACTAACTATAACGGGGAATTTCAATGGTTTTGTACGAGTGAAAAGTCCAGCTAACTATAACACCCCTGAAACCTATGTTTTTTTTAGTGAATTTCTAAGGTTTTTTAAATGCTAATTCCTAACTATAATGTGCTTGAAACCTATGGTTTTTTCAGTGAATTTCAAAGGTTTTTTACATGCTAATTTCTAACTATGCCTACAGAGATAGGACATGTGAAGAAAGAAGAAAAAACACACAGAAAGAAAAAAAAGAAATGCAGAAAGAAGCAACAGAAGTCCTCAAAGACGAAGAAAAGTGCAGGAAGATGGATAACGTGCAGAAAGAACAAACAGAAGAGCAGAAAGAAGCCTTGTTGCAAAATCACCCTGTACCCTTAACTTTTTCAGACGGATACTGGTGGTAACTGAGTCTGACTAACCAGTCCTAGAGCCAGTGCTATGTTAAAAGACACTCAGAATACAGTGAAAACACCTACATACACTAGGGAACACTATGCGTTGGGGTCCCCCTGTGATTAGCATGACCTCCTCTGTAAGCCCTAGTATATAATAGGGCAGGGGATTAAAACTACCTCTTAAAACACGCCACAGGGCGTGTTTGCACATGTCACCTCAGGCCCCGTCCCCTCCCTTCCCCACTGTGTAAACATGCCCTGTGGCCGATTTAAGTTGGGAGATTAAGTCCCCTTGAATTCTGAGGGTCCCTAGGGTCCAACTAGACCACTAGGTACCTCCAGTAAGCGCCACAGAGCTGCGTTGCAGAGAGATGTAAAAAGGGGCACCGCCTAGACCACCTCTCTGCAACGCAGCGCAGTGGCGCTTACTGGAAGCACCTGGTGGTCTTGTTGGCCCCCAGGGTCCCTCAGGATTGAAGGGGAATTATTTCCCCAACTTAAAACGCGCCACAGGGCGTGTTTGCACATGTTAACTCAGGCCACGTCCCCTCCCTTCACCACTGTGTAAGCACACCCTGTAGCCGTTTTTAGTTGGGAGATTAAGTTCATTTGAATCCTGTGGGTCCCTAGGGTCCAACTAGCCCACTAGGTACCTCCAGTAAGCACCACAGAGCTGCGTTGCAGAGAGGTGTAAAAAGTGGCACGGCCTGGACCACCTCTCTGCAACGCAGCTCAGTGGCGCTTACTGGAAGCACCTGGTGGGCTAGTTAGCCCCCAGGGGCCCTCAGGATTGAAGGGGAATTATTTCCCCAACTTAAAATGCGCCATAGGGCGTGTTTGCACACGTCACCTCAGGCCCCGTCCCCTCCCTTCCCCACTGTGTAAACACACCACGTGGCCATTTTTTAAGTTGGGAGATTAAGTCCCCTTGAATCCTGAGGGTCCTTAGGGGCAAAATAGCCCACTAGGTATGTCCAGTAAGCGCCATTGCAGAGAGGTGTAAAAAGGGGCACAGCCTGCACCACCTCTCTGCAACGCAGAGCAGTGGCGCTTACTGGAAGCACCTGGTAGGCTAGTTGGCCCCTAGGGTCCCTCAGGATTGAAAGGGAATTATTTCCCCAACTTAAAACTCGCCACAGGGCGTGTTTGCACACGTCACCTCAGGCCCCGTCCCCTCCCTTCCCCACTGTATAAACACGCCCTGTGGCCGTTCTAAGTTGAGAGATTAAGTCCCCTTGAATCCTAAGGGTTCCTAGGGTCAAACTAGCCCACTTGGTACCTCCAGCAAGTGCCACAGAGCTGCCTTGCATAGAGGTGTAAAAAGGGGCATGGCCTCAGAACACCTGTCTGCAACGCAGCTCCCTGGCGCATACTAGAGATACCTGTTGGGCTAGTTGGCCCTCAGGGACCCTCAGTATTCAAGGGGAATTAATTCCCCAACTTACAACTGGCCAGGGGGCGCGTTTGCAGAGTGCTGCAAGGAGGGGGCGTGGCCTCCGGCACTATGCCGGTCTTTTTTTTTTTTAAGAAGGTGGGCTGTGTGGCCCCCCTTCTTTTTCTAATTTATTGGCCCTGGGGACCCCATCCACCAGGGCCTGCACCCTAATTTTTTTTGTTGAAAAAAATAAATTTGGCCCTCCCAAGGCCTTAATTGGCCCCGGGGACCCCAACCCCCGGGTCATGGCCTTTTTTTTTTTTTAAATTCTTTAGGAGGGGGGCTGCGTTGCCCCCCTCCTCAGGCCACATATGGCCCCGGGGACCCCATCCCCCGGGGCTGGCCTTTGTTTTTTATTATTTTTAAAAAAATATATATTTATAGAAACAACTAGGACATGCTGGACAAACCGTATGTACCTATCACCATGACGATTTGCGTGATATTCATTAAAAGGCGACCATGCATACAATGAATACACATGGAATGTATTTACACCGCTAGTGAAGCTCTGACGTGTCTGACGCCCTACCGTGCCTAATCCCGGCGCCCCCGCCGGTGGGTACTCTCCAAGTAGACACCCTTATCGTTTAATTATACAAACATGGGTAGCTATTGACGGGCACATTTAATACACAGGCACACCAAGCCATTCAAAGGGGATTCGACAAATATTCGACCAAACTATGCAAGAAACCCTCCTCACGGTTAATAAAACACACATCCACCGCCGGATGTGTAATACTTTTTATTTTACTTTCTGGAAAGGAGACAAACCTCACTTGAGAGTCACAGCGTGCTCCTGGCTGAGCCCAATGCTGTGTTACACCCACCCATGCCCGCCGAGTGCCACACACCTCTGTGTTGGATTCCACCAGCTAGTGCGTATGCTTTGACACTCTCTAGCCCATGTGCACTGTAACACCACCCCATGAAAATGTCATGCCACACTTGCCTTCGCACGGGTTATATTGCCCCATCTAACGTGCCTTCCTCGATGCCTATGTTATAGCGCACAGCGCTATGCCATACATATTACAATTTAGGATCCATATCTTTGTCACAGTGCATATGCAATGTTACACTCCCCAGCACATATTTTATATTACAACTTTAGAGACTAGTTAGGTTACACAACACTGCCCTGTGCATATTACACTCCAAGGCGCATATCGCATAGCACGCGCTAGTGTCTGTGCTATCTCGCGCTCTCTAATGAATCTGTCATTGCGCACAATATATTGTATATAATATCTCACGCCCGGTTCATCTTATATCACACTTTATGGTGCACAGTTTATACCATATACTATATCTAGTTTTCATTTTCAACCGTGCTCTCAGGACTATGTTCTATATAACACTGCGTCCACCTACCCTTTTCACGGGCATTACATTTTGCGATGGGGGTGGAGGGTCAGGGGGTGTTTCTGCCAAGTGAGCCCGGAGTCACAGTCACAAACGTCCTCTTCTTCCTGAATAAAAGTGAGATTATGCTGCATACTTGTTCATATTTTAAGTAGTTCGCACAGACACACATTTTAAAAACAATAAAGTTCCTAACACCCACCTTCTCTGAACAGTTAGCTTGCTGCCCCATCCACCTCCTCCCTATCGTCTGTTGTCTGAATCCATGGACTAGCCTCCTCCCTCCTGCCATGCATGGTCTGATGTGTTGCCACTGCCCTCCATTTAGCATGATGTACCAGTCCACTCCTCCTGCCCTCCATTGCCCAATTCTATGGCCCATCATTGACCTCCTCCTTAGCCTCTGTGCTTAGCTTGCTGCCCCTATTCTCCTTCCCCCTGCCCTCCGATGTCTTTGTGCATGCCCCTGCTCCATCCTTTTTGCCCACCATGTTCCATGGACCTGCCACTCCTATCTACTCTGAGTGTTCTGTTGAGCTGCCACTCACCTCCCACCTGCCTAGCATTGTCAGATGACTGTAACCTGTCCCTGCCACCTCCACCCTGCCTGTCCACATGCCATGCCCCTATCCCCTTCCTCCTGTCCTCCATGGTCCATTTTACTGCCACACCCTTCTGCCCTCCCTGGTCTGTTGAGCTGCAACTGCTCCTCCTGCCTGCCCCGCGCGGTCTGTTGTGAGGCCCCTTCCCCTGAACTCTCTTGTCTGTGCCCAGGTCCTGACCCTCCCTTCTATCCTCCATGGTCCTTTGTGCATGCCCCTGCACCCTCTTTCTTGCCCATCATAGCCATTGTGCTGCCACTAACCCTCCCGCTTGCCATGCATGGTCTTCTGTGCTGCCGTGGCCCCTCCCACCTTCCCTGTGTGGTCAGCTAGCTGCCCCTGACCCCCTCCCACCTTCACTCCATGGTCTGTGTGTATGCCATCATTGTCACACTGTTGCTCTCCATAGTGTGTCTTGTTTCTAGTGCCCATCCTGCCTGACCTCCATGGTCATCTTGCTGCTCCTGCCCTGCCCCCTTGCCCCCAGACCTCTGTTTCCATGTGCAGACCCCTATTCCTCCCTCCTGGCTTGTCTGTTCCATTGTAATGCCCATGATCCGCCCCTCCTGCCTTTTATGGTCTGTTATGCTGCAGGTTTCTCTCCTGTCTGTGCATTATGGTCAGCTAGCTACCATTGCCTCTTTCCCCTCTGTTCTCTGTTGTCCAAGTGCATGGTCCTGTCCCCTCCCTATTGCTTTCTATGGATTTTTGTGCTGCACTCCCGTCCCGCATGCCCTGTGTGGTGTATTGTGCTGCTGCAAACCCTGATGCCTGCCCTGTAGGGTCAGTTTGGTGCACCTCTCCATGTCCATCCTGTCCTCTGTTATCCGAGTCCATGTCCCTACCCCAATTCCTCCTGCCTGCCATGATCCAATGTACCATACTTGCGAACATTTTGAACTTGGTAAGAGGGAGATTTTGAAAAAAAACTGGGGTATTGATTTTCCCCTTTGAGTTACATTGAAAAAGAGGAGATTGTAGACAGGAGACAAATCAAATAAAGCCCATTTGAGCTTAAAAACATTGGACGTTTCCTGGCTGAAACGGGTCTGTTGGCAAGTATGGTTGTACTACCACTGCCTCTTCCTTCTGCCCACAATGGTCTATTATATTGCCACAGCCTCTCTTGCCAGTCCTGTATTGTTGGTTTGTTGCCCCTGCCCCCCTTTCCACTGCCCTCCATAGTCTGTTGTGCTGCCACTGCCCTTCCTGCCTGCCCAGTGTGGTCAAATTGTTGCCTCTGCACTCTCCTACCTGCCTTCAATTTTCAGAGTCCGTGCCCCTGGCCTCTGCCTCTCTGCAGTATCCCAATGAACAACTAGATTGCTAACATTCTATATTTATTACAAAAGTGTGGAACGCCTGACGTCATCTTGATGTAATCAAAACTGTAATACCTAGAGCATTTCCTTTGGAAATTGCATATATGAGAGGGTCTTATTTGCATCAAAATGATGGTTAGTGCTCTAAAAAACTAAAATGATGACATATTTTCTGAGTTTTCAAATAGCGACAAAGAACTTTTAAATTATTTGTAATCTTTATTTTTTATCCAGTTGACCACTTGAGCTCAACATTCTGTGATTCTGGTCAAATCACTTAATCTCTCCATGTCTACAACCAAAATGAATTTGATCTTGTGGATGTAACCAATGCTCATGTAAAGCACTCCAATACCTGACAAGTCTGCACTATATAAAACTGCAAATACACAACAAATAACTGTTTTGCACATTTCTGTCATTGGGCTACATGTTGTCTACATCTGGGTGATATTTGTGCTGCATTTGGGCTCTTTTGTCTCTGGTGGCCATCTTGGGAGATTTATTTGTTATGAAGTTTTCTAATTTCCTCATTGCTGGTATTAAAAGTGCATGTTTCAGTCTGCATATCAGAATAGTTTTATGAAATAGAAGAGGATTTGAGAAGTCACTCAAAATGGGCCCTCATTTTTTTTTCTTCAGCACTAATCATAATTTCTATGGCAAAATGAACCCCCTCATTGTGTTCCTTTTTAAATTAAATGTTTTAAGTGTTACCAGTTTATTCCAATCAAGGTGGCTTTAGGTGTGCCATACTTTTGACATGATTAAGACAGTAAGCGCTCTAGTTGTTCTTAAGAACACTCTGGGGCATTCTGTCATTGGGCTATACTTGGGCTACATCTGGGTGATATTTGGGCTACATTTGGGCTCTTTTGTCTCTGGTCGCCATCTTGGGAGATTTATTTGTTATTATGTTTCCTAATTTCCTCATTTACCGCAGTCACCTCAGTAGGAAATACTTTCAGTTTTTTACTTTGGTTCCATCAAGAAAGCATTCAGATGTGTCACACATTTGCCATAAATTTGCCATAAATTCTGAATGTTAGCACTCTAGTTGCTCATTAGATCACTGTAGTAAAGCTACTGCTCACCAGGGAAATCTGCTGCTGGTATTCAAAGTGCATGTTTCAATCTGCATGTCAGAATATTTTTATGAAATAGAAGAGGATTTGAGAAGTCAAAATGTGCCCTAATTTTTCTTTCTGCAGCACTAATCATACTTTCTATTGCAAAATGAACCGCCTCATTTTGTTCCTTTTTAAATTAAATGTTTTAAGAGTTACCACTTTATTCCAATCAAGATGGCTTCAGGTGTACAATACGTTTGTCATAAGTAGGACTGTTAGCGCTCTAGTTGTTCTTTGGAACACTCTGGGAAGGTGCAGTAGAACACAAAGGAATCAACTGACAGTCTCTGCCCTTGTTGGATGTATATGTTTTACTGAGAATGTCAGACTTCATTCTCACATGACTGAGAAAGATAATGTGAATTTACAGAAAATATGTTCTCAGTTTAGCTGATAGATTACCTTCCAAACCTCTGTGGGAAAAGCATGAGAAAACAGTTTTCTCTCAAACATGAATCATTATATCCCAGCAGAAGGCTTTTTCATATGGTAAAATCACCTTAGAACATACCACAATTCCTAAAATGAGTATGTTACCATCAACAAATGATTTATAATGTAACTTATGTCTTAAAACCTTCTATTAACTGCAATACTTTTTAATGAGGTGCTATCCTGTATATTGGTCACAAGATGGCTGCCAAAACTTCTTGGATGAAGTGCTGACAGCCAATCAGATCTCACAATGATATGTGTGGTTAGGCTCCGCCCAGATATATATGTGATTATACTTTTGATTTTCTCAGGGACTACTGAACGGATTCACACCATTTAAGCAAAAGGCACGAGTCTGAACTGAGGACTACCTTTCTGCCAAAGTTGGTGTAATTCCGTTAAGCAGTTCGGGCTGTAGCTGCGGCTAAATGTCCTGTTGGAAATTGCATGGGGAAAATACGTTTTGGGATCCCCCTTTTTTCTCGGCCCCCGCTACACGAATCATCCCGAAATGTTCAGCATAGGAGCGGACCGGAGCTGGCCAGAAGTCTTGAAAAGTTCGCGAAGATTCGTCAATCAGCGCCAAAGTTATTGGGAATAGAATGTTGCGGATTTCCTATGGAAAATAGGTCCTAACTATAACTACGTTAGGACCTATTTTCCATAGGAAATCCGCAACATTCTATTTGGAATAACAATGGTGCCGATTGACGAATCTTCGTAAAATTTTCCAAACTTTTGGCCAGCTCTGGTCCGCTCCTATCCTCAAAATTTCACGGTGATTCGTCAAGCGGGGGCCGAGAAAAAACGGAGGTGCCAAAACGCGTTTTCCCCATGCATTTTCCCCTAGGACCTGTTGACGCAGCTACAGCCCGAACTGCTGAACGGAATTACACCAAATTTGGCAAAGAGGTAGTCCTCAGTTCAGACTCGTGCCTTTTACTTAAATGGTATAAATCTGTTCAGTAGTTCCTGAGAAAATTAGAGTTAAAAAGATAGGTATATCTGGGCAGAGCCTAACCACACATCTCATCGTGAGATCTGATTGGCTGTCAGTACTTCATCCAAGAAGTGTTGGCAACCATCATGGGACCAATATACATGATAGCACCTCATTAAAAAGCATTGCAGTTAACAGAAGGTTTTAAGACTTTAGTTACGTTATAAATCATTTGTTGACGGTACCATGCTCATTCTAGGAATTGTGGTGTGTTCTAAGGTGATTTTACCATGTGAAAAAGCTTTCTGCTGTGATATCATGAATCATGTTTGAGAGAAAACTATTTTCTCATGCTTTTCCCACAGAGGTTTGGACGGTGATCTATAAGCTAAACTGAGAGCATGTTTTCTGTAAATTCCCATTATCTTTCTCAGTCATGTGAGAATGAAGTCTGACAATCTCAGTAAAACATGTACATCCAACAAGGGCAGAGACTGTCAGTTCATTCCTATGTGTTCTACTGCAGCTTCCCAGAGTGTTCTAAAGAACACTCAGAGCGCTAACAGTCCTACTTATGACAAACGTATGGCACACCTGAAGCCATCTTGATTGGAATAAAGTGGTAACTCTTAAAACATTTAATTTAAAAAGGAACAAAATGAGGGGGTTCATTTTGCCATAGAAAGTTTGACTAGTGCTGCAGAAAGAAAAATTAGGGAACATTTTGAGTGACTTCTCAAATCCTTTTCTATTTCATTAAAAAATTCTGACATGCAGACTGAAAAATGCACTTTCAATACCAGCAGCAGACTTCCCTGGTGAGCAGTAGCTTTACTACAGTGATCTAATAAGCAACTAGAGTGCTAACATTCTGAATTTATGACAAATGTGTGACACATCTGAATGCCTTCTTGATGGAATCAAAGAAAACAACTGAAAGTATTTCCTACTGAGGAGACTGTAGTAAATGAGGAAATTAGGAAACTTCATAACAAATAAGTCTCCCAAAATGTCCACCAGAGACAAAAGAGCACAAATGTAGCCCAAATATCACCCAGATGTAGCCCAAGTATAGCCCAATGACAGAATGTCCCAGAGTGTTCTAACGACAACTAGAGCGCTAACAGTCTTACTTATGACAAAAGTATGGCACACCTGAAGCCATCTTGATTGGAATAAAGTGGTAACACTTAAAACATTTAATTTACAAAGGAACAAAATGAGGGGGTTCATTTTGCCATAGAAATTATGATTAGACTGCAGAAAGAAAAATTAGGGCACATTTTGACTTCTCAAATCCTCTTCTATTTCATAAAAAAAATTCTGACATGCAGACTGAAACATGCACTTTGAATACCAGCTGCAGACTTCCCTGGTGAGCAGTAGCTTTACTACAGTGATCTAATGAGCAACTAGAGTGCTAACATTCAGAATGTATGGGAAATGTGTGACACATCTGAATGTCTTCTTGATGGAACCAAAGTAAACAAGCAATGAAAATGCAATAGGTCTCGCCCTCGTTTAAGGTAAAGCAATTCTGTTTGTAATTAGGTGGCTTTTTAGGTTTGCTTTTATTAGTGTTTTTCAAACTTTCATGTACATAACATGCATATGCATGCATATATGTATATGTATATATATGCATGCATTTATATTTGTATTTATATAGATATGCAGATTAGATATATGTTTATATATGTATGTATATATATATATACACATACATATATATACATGCATATGCATATATATGCATACATATATATGTGCATGTGTGCGTGTAGAGAAAGGTAGCGAGAGGTAGAGGTGTAGTGGTAGAGAGGTAGAGGTAGAGGAAGAGAGGTAGAGAGTAATAGAGAGAGAGGTAGAGAGAGATAGAGAGGTAGAGAGTAGAGGATGAGTAATAGAGAGTAGAGAGTGAGTAGTAGAGAGTAGTAGAGAGAGTAGCATAAAGTGAGTAGTAGAGAGTAGTAGAGTGAGTAGTAGAGAGTGAGTAGTAGAGAGTGAGTAGTAGAGAGTAGTAGAGAGTAGTAGAGAGTGGGTAGTAGAGAGTGAGTAGTAGAGAGTAGTAGAGAGTGAGTAGTAGAGTAAGTAGTAGAGAGTAGTAGAGAGTGAGTAGTAAAGAGTAGTAGAGAGTGAGTAATAGAGAGTGAGTAGTAGAGAGTGAGTAGTAGAGAGTAGTAGAGAGTGAGTAGTAGAGAGTGAGTAGCAGAGAGAGAGTAGTAGAGAGTAATAGAGAGTGAGTAGTAGAGTGGGTAGTAGAGAGTAGTAGAGAGAGTAGTATAGAGTGAGTAGTAGAGAGTAATAGGGAGTGAGTAGTAGAGAGTGAGTGGCAGAGAGTGAGTAGTAGAGAGTGAGTAGTAGAGTGAGTATTAGGGAATAGTAGAGAGTGAGTAGTAGAGTGAGTAGTAGAGAGTAGTAGAGAGCAAGTAGTAGAGAGTGTGTAGTAGAGAGTGAGTAGTAGAGAGTAGTAGAGAGTGAGTAGTAGAGAGAATGTAGTAGAGAGTTAGTAGTAGTGAGAGTAGTAGAAATTAGTAGAGTAGTAGAGAGTAGTAGATTTTGAGTAGTGGAGAGTGAGTAGTAGAGAGTAGTAGAGAGTGAGTACTAGAGAGTGAGTACTAGAGAGTGAGTAGAAGAGAGTAGTAGAAAGTGAGTAGTAGAGAGAGAGTAGTAGAGAGTGATAAGTAGAGAGTAGTAGAGTGAGTAGTAGAGAGTGAGTAGTAGAGAGAGAGAAGTGGAGAGTGAGTAGTAGAGTAGTAGAGAGTGAGTGTTAGAGAGTAGTAGAGAGTGGTAGAGTGAGTAGTAGAGAGTGAGTAGTAGCAAGAGTAGTAGAGAGAAGTAGAGTAGTAGAGAGTGAGTAGTAGAGAGTGAGTAGTAGAGAGTGGTAGAGAGCGAGTAGTAGACAGTGAGTAGTGGAGAGTGAGTAGTAGAGAGTAGTAGAGAGGGAGTAGTAGAGAGTGAGTAGTAGAGAGTTAGTAGTAGAGAGTAGTAGAGTGAGTAGTAGAGAGGGAGTAGTAGAGAGAGAGTAGTGGAGACTAGTAGAGAGTGAGTAGTAGAGTAGTAGAGAGTGAGTGGTAGAGAGTAGTAGAGAGTAGTAGAGTGAGTAGTAGAGAGTAGTAGAGAGTGAGTAGTAGAGAGTGAGTAGTAGAGAGTAGTAGAAGAGAATAGTAGAGAGTAGTATAGAGTGAGTAGTAGAGAGTAGTAGTAGAG
Source organism: Triturus cristatus (assembly GCF_964204655.1). Taxonomy (NCBI): domain Eukaryota; kingdom Metazoa; phylum Chordata; class Amphibia; order Caudata; family Salamandridae; genus Triturus; species Triturus cristatus. The sequence goes on along the minus strand of NW_028187259.1, from coordinate 17,677 downwards.
AGTAGTAGAGAGTGAGTAGTAGAGAGTGAGTAGTAAAGAGTAGTAGTGAGTGAGTAGTAGAGAGTGAATAGTTTAATTTAAAAGGAGCACAATGAGGGGGTTCATTTTGCCATAGAAATTATGATTACTGCTGAAAAAAGAACAATTAGGGTACATGTTGAGTGACTTCTCAAATCCTCTTCTATTTCATTAAAAAATTCTGACATGCAGACTGAAACGTGCACTTTCAATACCAGCAGCAGACTTCCGTGGTGAGCAGTAGCTTTACTACAGTGATCTAACAAGCAACTAGAGTGCTAACATTCCGAATTGATGGCAAATGTGTGACACATCTGAATGCCTTCTTGATGGAATCAAAGTAAAAAACCTGAAAGTATTTCCTACTGAGGAGACTGTAGTAAATGAGGAAATTAGGAAACTTCATAACAAATAAGTCTCCTAAGATGGCCACCAGAGACAAAAGAGCCCAAATATAGCACAAATATCACCCAGATGTAGCCCAAGTATAGCCCAATGACAGAATGTCCCAGAGTGTTCTAAATAACGACTAGAGCAACAGTCTTACTTATGACAAAAGTATGGCACACCTGAAGCCATCTTGATTGGAATAAAGTGGTAACACTTAAAACATTTAATTTGCAAAGGAACAAAATGAGGGTGTTCATTTTGCCATTGAAAGTATGATTAGTGCTGCAGAAAGAAAAATTAGGGCACATTTTGACTTCTCAAATCCTCTTCTATTTCATCAAAAAAGTCTGACATGCAGACTGAAACATGCACTTTGAATACCAGCAGCAGACTTCCCTGGTCAGCAGTAGCTTTACTACAGTGATCTAATGGCCAACTAGAGTGCTACCATTCAGAATTTATGGCAAATGTGTGACCATCTGAATGCCTTCTTGATGGAACCAAAGTAAACAAGCATTGAAAATGCAATAGGTCTCGCCCTCGTTTAAGTTAAAGCAATTCTGTTTGTAATTAGGTGGCTTTTTAGCTTTGCTTGTATTGGAGTTTTTCAAACTTTCATGTACATAACATGCACATGTATGCATATATGTATATGTATATGTATGCATGCATTTATATTTGTATTCATATAGATATGCAGATTTAATATATGTTTATATATGTATACACATACATATATATATAAATGCATATTCATATATATGCATATATATATGTACATATGTGTGAGTGTAGAGAGAGGTAGAGAAGTAGTGGTGTAGAGGTGTAGAGGTAGAGGTAGAGAGGTAAAGGTAGAGAGGTAGAGAGTAGTAGAGAGAGAGGTAGAGAAAGGTAGGGAGTAGAGAGTAAGTAATAGAGAGTGGAGAGTGAGTAGTAGAGGGTAGTAGAGTGTAGTAGAGAGTAGTAGAGAGAGTAGCAGAGAGTGAGTAGTAGCGAGTAGTAGAGTGAGTAGTAGAGATTGAGTAGTAGAGACTAGTAGAGAGTGAGGCGCAGAGAGTGAGTAGTAGAGAGTGAGGAGCAGAGAGTAGAAGACAGTTGTAGAGAGTGAGTAGTAGAGTGAGTAGTAGAGAGTAGTAGAGAGAGAGTAGTAGAGAGTAGTAGAGAGTGAGTAGTAGAGAGTGAGTAGTAGAGTGAGTAGTACAGAGAGTAGTAGAGAGTAGTAGAGAGTAGTACAGAGAGAGTAGTAGAGAATGAGTCGTAGAGAGTAGTAGAGAGTGAGCAGTAGAGAGTAGTAGAGAGAGAGTAGTGGAGAGTGAGTAGTAGAGAGTAGTATTTAGTGAGTATTAGAGAGTGAGTAGAGAGAGAGAGTAGTAGAGAGTAGTAGAGTAGAAAAGAGTAAGTAGTAGAGAGCAGTAGAGAGTACTGGAGTAGTAGAGAGTAAGTAGTAGAGAGTAGTAGAGAGTGAATAGTAGAGAGTAGTAGAGTGAGTACTAGAGAGTAGTAGAGAGTGTGTAGTAGAGAGCAAGTAGTAGAGAGTGTGTAGTAGAGAGTGAGTAGAAGAGAGTAGCAGGGAGTGAGTAGTAGAGAGAGTAGTAGAGAGTGAGAAGTAGAGAGAGTAAGAGAGAGTAGTAGAGTAGTAAAGAGTGAGTAGTAGAGAGTAGTTGAGAGCGAGTAGTAGAGAGTGAGTAGTGGAGAGTGAGCAGTAGAGAGTGAGTAGTAGAGAGAGAGTAGTAGAGATTGAGTAGTACAGAGTAATAGCGTGAGTAGTACAGAGTGAGTAGTAGAGATAGAGTAGTAGAGAGTGAGTAGTAGAGTAGTAGAGAGTGAGTAGTAGAGTAGTAGAGAGTGAGTGGTTGAGAGTAGTAGAGTGAGTAGTAGAGAATAGTAGAGAGTGAGTAGTAGAGAGAGTAGTAGAGAGTAGTAGAGTAGTAGAGAGTGAGTAGTAGAGAGAGTAGTAGAGAGTAGTAGAGTTGTAGAGAGTAAGTGGTAGAGAGTGAGTAGTAGAGAGTAGTAGAGAGTGAGTAGTAGAGAGTAAGTAGTGGACAGTGAGTAGTAGAGAGTAGTAGAGAGTGAGTAGTAGAGAGTGAGTAGTAGAGAGAATAGTAGCGAGTGAGTAGTAGAGAGAGAGTACTAGAGAGTGAGTAGTAGAGAGTAGTACAGTGAGTAGTAGAGAGTGAGTAGTAGAGAGAGAGTAGTAGAGATTAGTTGAGAGTGAGTAGTAGAGTAGTAGAGAGTGAGAGGTAGAGAGTAGTAGAGTGAGTAGTAGAGAGAAGTAGAGAGTGAGTAGTAAAGAGTATATAGTAGAGAGTAGTAGATAGAGAGTAGTAGAGAGTAGTAGAGAGTGAGTAGTAGAGAGTAGTAGAGTAGTAGAGAGTGAGCAGTAGAGAGAGAGTAGTAGAGAGTAGTAGAGAGTGAGTAGTAGAGTAGTAGAGAGTGAGTAGTAGAGTGAGTACTAAAGAGTAGTAGAGAGCGAGTATTAGAGAGTGAGAAATAGAGAGAGCAAGAGAGAGTAGTAGAGTAGTAGAGAGTGAGTAGTAGAGTGAGTAGTATAGAGTAGTTGAAAGCGAGTAGTAGAGAGTGAGTAGTGGAGAGTGAGCAGTAGAGAGTGAATAGTAGAGAGTGAGTAGTAGAGGGTGAGTAGTAGAGAGAAAGTAGTATAGAGAGAGTAGTAGAGAGTGAGTAGTACAGAGTAGTAGAGTGAGTAGTAGAGCGTGAGTAGTAGAGAGAGAGTAGTAGAGAGTGAGTAGTAGAGAGTAGTAGAGTGAGTAGTAGAGAATAGTCGGGAGTGAGTAGTAGAGCGAGTAGTAGAGAGTAGTAGAGTAGTAGAGAGTGAGTAGTAGAGAGAGTAGTAGAGAGTAGTAGAATTGTAGAGAATAAGTAGTAGAGAATGAGTAGTAGCGAGTAGTAGAGAGTGAGTAGTAGAGAGTGAGTAGTAGAGTGAATGGTAGTGAGTGAGTAGTAGAGAGAGAGTAGTAGAGAGTGAGTAGTAGAGAGTAGTAGAGTGAGTGGTAGAGAGTGAGTAGTAGAGAGAGAGTCGTAGAGAGTAGTAGAGAGTGAGTAGTAGAGTAGTCGAGAATGAGTAGTAGAGAGTAGTAGAGTGAGTAGTCAAGAGTAGTAGAGAGTAAGTAGTAGAGAGTGAGTAGTAGCGAGTAGTAGAGAGTGAGTAGTAGAGAGTGAGTAGTAGAGAGTGAGTAGTAGAGAGTGAGAAGTAGAGTGAATAGTAGTGAGTGAGTAGTAGAGAGAGAGTAGTAGAGAGTGAGTAGTAGAGAGTAGTAGAGTGAGTGGTAGAGAGTGAGTAGTAGAGAGAGAGTCGTAGAGAGTAGTAGAGAGTGAGTAGTAGAGTAGTTGAGAATGAGTAGTAGAGAGTAGTAGAGTGAGTAGTAGAGAGTAGTAGAGAGTGAGTAGTAGAGAGTGAATAGTAGAGAGTAGTAGATAGAGAGTAGTAGAGAGTAGTGGACAGTGTGAAGTAGAGAGTGAGTAGTAGAGAGTAGTAGAGAGAGAGTAGTAGAGAGTAGTAGAGAGTGAGTAGTAGAGAGTGAGTAGTACAGTGAGTAGTACAGAGAGAGTAGCAGAGAGTGAGTAGTAGAGAGTAGTAGAGTGAGTAGTAGAGATTGAGTAGTAGAGGGTAGTAGAGAGTGAGGCGCAGAGAGTGAGTAGTAGAGAGTGAGGAGCAGAGAGTAGAAGACAGTTGTAGAGAGTGAGTAGTAGAGTGAGTAGTAGAGAGTAGTAGAGAGAGAGTAGTAGAGAGTGAGTAGTAGAGAGTGAGTAGTAGAGTGAGTAGTACAGAGAGTAGTAAAGAGTAGTAGAGAGTAGTACAGAGAGAGTAGTAGAGAATGAGTAGTAGAGAGTGAGCAGTAGAGAGTAGTAGAGAGAGAGTAGTGGAGAGTGAGTAGTAGAGAGTAGTATTTAGTGAGTATTAGAGAGTGAGTAGAGAGAGAGAGTAGTAGAGAGTAGTAGAGTGGTAGAGAGTGAGTAGTAGAGAGCAGTAGAGAGTACTGGAGTAGTAGAGAGTGAGTAGTAGAGAGTAGTAGAGAGTGAGTAGTAGAGAGTAGTAGAGTGAGTACTAGAGAGTAGTAGAGAACAAGTAGTAGAGAGCAAGTAGTAGAGAGTGTGTAGTGGAGAGTGAGTAGTAGAGAGTAGTAGAGAGTGAGTAGTAGAGAGAGTAGTAGAGAGTGAGAAGTAGAGAGAGTAAGAGAGAGTAGTAGAGTAGTAAAGAGTGAGTAGTAGAGAGTAGTTGAGAGCGAGTAGTAGAGAGTGAGTAGTGGAGAGTGAGCAGTAGAGAGTGAGTAGTAGAGAGAGAGTAGTAGAGATTGAGTAGTACAGAGTAATAGAGTGAGTAGTACAGAGTGAGTAGTAGAGATAGAGTAGTAGAGAGTGAGTAGTAGAGTAGTAGAGAGTGAGTAGTAGAGTAGTAGAGAGTGATTGGTTGAGAGTAGTAGAGTGAGTAGCAGAGAATAGTAGAGAGTGAGTAGTAGAGAGAGTAGTAGTGAGTAGTGGAGAGTAATAGAGTAGTAGAGAGTGAGTAGTAGAGAGAGTAGTAGAGAGTAGTAGAGTTGTAGAGAGTAAGTGGTAGAGAGTGAGTAGTAGAGAGTAGTAGAGAGTGAGTAGTAGAGAGTAAGTAGTGGAGAGTGAGTAGTAGAGAGTAGTAGAGAGTGATTAGTAGAGAGTGAGTAGTAGAGTGAATAGTAGCGAGTGAGTAGTAGAGAGAGAGTAGTAGAGAGTGAGTAGTAGAGAGTAGTACAGTGAGTAGTAGAGAGTGAGTAGTAGAGAGAGAGTAGTAGAGATTAGTTGAGAGTGAGTAGTAGAGTAGTAGAGAGAGAGAGGTAGAGAGTAGTAGAGTGAGTAGTAGAGAGAAGTAGAGAGTGAGTAGTAAAGAGTATATAGTAGAGAGTAGTAGATAGAGAATAGTAGAGAGTAGTAGAGAGTGAGTAGTAGAGAGTAGTAGAGTAGTAGAGAGTGAGCAGTAGAGAGAGAGTAGTAGAGAGTAGTAGAGAGTAAGTAGTAGAGTGAGTACTAAAGAGTAGTAGAGAGCGAGTAGTAGAGAGAAAGTAGTAGAGAGTGTGTAGTAGAGAGTGAGTAGTAGAGAGTAGTAGAGAGTGAGTAATAGAGAGTGAGAAGTAGAGAGAGTAAGAGAGAGTAGTAGAGTAGTAGAGAGTGAGTAGTAGAGTGAGTAGTATAGAGTAGTTGAGAGCAAGTAGTAGAGAGTGAGTAGTGGAGAGTGAGCAGTAGAGAGTGAATAGTAGAGAGTGAGTAGTAGAGGGTGAGTAGTAGAGAGAAAGTAGTATAGAGAGAGTAGTAGAGAGTGAGTAGTACAGAGTAGTAGAGTGAGTAGTAGAGAGTGAGTAGTAGATAGAGAGTAGTAGAGAGTGAGTAGTAGAGAGTAGTAGAGTGAGTAGTAGAGAATAGTAGGGAGTGAGTAGTAGAGAGAGTAGTAGAGAGTAGTAGAGTAGTAGAGAGTGAGTAGGAGAGAGAGTAGTAGAGAGTAGTAGAGTTCTAGAGAGTAAGTAGTAGAGAATGAGTAGTAGCGAGTAGTAGAGAGTGAGTAGTAGAGAGTGAGTAGTAGAGAGTGAGTGGTAGAGAGTGAGTAGTAGAGTGAATAGTAGTGAGTGAGTAGTAGAGAGAGAGTAGTAGGGAGTGAGTAGTAGAGAGTAGTAGAGTGAGTGGTAGAGAGTGAGTAGTAGAGAGAGAGTCATAGAGAGTAGTAGAGAGTGAGTAGTAGAGTAGTAGAGAATGAGTAGTAGAGAGTAGTAGAGTGAGTGGTAGAGAGTGAGTAGTAGAGAGAGAGTCATAGAGAGTAGTAGAGAGTGAGTAGTAGAGTAGTAGAGAATGAGTAGTAGAGAGTAGTAGAGTGAGTAGTAGAGAGTAGTAGAGAGTGAGTAGTAGAGAGTGAATAGTAGAGAGTAGTAGATAGAGAGTAGTAGAGAGTAGTAGCGAGTGAGAAGTAGAGAGTGAGTAGTAGAGAGAGAGTAGTAGAGAGTGAGTAGTAGAGAGTAGTAGAGTGAGTAGTAGAGAAAAGTAGGGAGTGAGTAGTAGAGAGAGTAGTAGAGAGTAGTAGAGTTGTAGAGAGTAAGTAGTAGAGAGTGAGTAGTAGCGAGTAGTAGAGAGTGAGTAGTAGAGAGTGAGTAGTAGAGAGTGCGTAGTAGAGTGAATAGTAGTGAGTGAGTAGTAGAGAGAGAGTAGTAGAGAGTGAGTAGTAGAGAGTAGTAGAGAGTGAGTAGTAGAGAGTGAGTAGTGGAGAGTGAGTAGTAGAGAGTAGTAGAGAGTGAGTAGTAGAGAGTGAGTAGTAGAGTGAATAGTAGGGAGTGAGTAGTAGAGAGAGAGTAGTAGAGAGTGAGTAGTAGAGAGTAGTACAGTGAGTAGTAGAGAGTGAGTAGTAGAAAGAGAGTAGTAGAGATTACTTGAGAGTGAGTAGTAGAGTAGTAGAGAGTGAGAGGTGGAGAGTAGCAGAGTGAGTAGTGGAGAGAAGTAAAGAGTGAGCAGGAGAGAGTAAATAGTAGAGAGTGTAAGAGAGAGTAGTAGAGTAGTAGAGAGTGAGTAGTAGAGTGAGTAGTATAGAGTAGTTGAGAGCGAGTAGTAGAGAGTGAGTAGTGGAGAGTGAGCAGTAGAGAGTGAATAGTAGAGAGTGAGTAGTAGAGGGTGAGTAGTAGAGAGAAAGTAGTATAGAGAGAGTAGTAGAGAGTGAGTAGTACAGAGTAGTAGAGTGAGTAGTAGAGAGTGAGTAGTAGAGAGAGAGTAGTAGAGAGTGAGTAGTAGAGAGTAGTAGAGTGAGTAGTAGAGAATAATAGGGAGTGAGTAGTAGAGAGAGTAGTAGAGAGTAGTAGAGTAGTAGAGAGTGAGTAGTAGAGAGAGCAGTAGAGAGTAGTAGAGTTGTAGAGAGTAAGTAGTAGAGAGTGAGTAGTAGCGAGTAGTAGAGAGTGAGTAGTAGAGAGTGAGTAGTAGAGAGTGAGTCGTAGAGAGTGAGAAGTAGAGTGAATAGTAGTGAGTGAGTAGTAGAGAGTAGTAGAGAGAGAGTCGTAGAGAGTAGTAGAGAGTGAGTAGTAGAGTAGTCGAGAATGAGTAGTAGAGAGTAGTAGAGTGAGTAGTAGAGAGTAGTAGAGAGTGAGTAGTAGAGAGTGAATAGTAGAGAGTAGTAGATAGAGAGTAGTAGAGAGTAGTAGCGAGTGAGTAGTAGAGAGTGAGTAGTAGAGAGAGAGAGTAGTAGAGAGTGAGTAGTAGAGAGTAGTAGAGTGAGTAGTAGAGAATAGTAGGGAGTGATTAGTAGAGAGAGTAGTAGAGAGTAGTAGAGTTGTAGAGAGTAAGTAGTAGAGAGTGAGTAGTAGCGAGTAGTAGAGAGTGAGTAGTAGAGAGTGAGTAGTAGAGAGTGAGTAGTAGAGAGTGAGTAGTAGAGTGAATAGTAGTGAGTGAGTAGTAGAGAGAGAGTAGTAGAGAGTGAGTAGTAGAGAATAGTAGAGTGAGTGGTAGAGAGTGAGTAGTAGAGAGAGAGTCGTAGAGAGTAGTAGAGAGTGAGTAGTAGAGTAGTCGAGAATGAGTAGTAGAGAGTAGTAGAGTGAGTAGTAAAGAGTATATAGTAGAGAGTAGTAGATAGAGAGTAGTAGAGAGTAGTAGAGAGTAAGTAGTAGAGAGTAGTAGAGTAGTAGAGAGTGAGCAGTAGAGAGAGAGTAGTAGAGAGTAGTAGAGAGTGAGTAGTAGAGTAGTAGAGAGTGAGAGGTGGAGAGTAGCAGAGTGAGTAGTAGAGAGAAGTAGAGAGTGAGCAGGAGAGAGTAAATAGTAGAGAGTGTAAGAGAGAGTAGTAGAGTAGTAGAGAGTGAGCAGTAGAGAGAGAGTAGTAGAGAGTAGTAGAGAGTAGTAGAGAGTGAGTAGTAGAGTAGTAGAGAGTGAGTAGTAGAGTGAGTACTAAAGAGTAGTACAGAGCGAGTAGTAGAGAGAAAGTAGTAGAGAGTGTGTAGTAGAGAGTGAATAGTAGAGAGTAGTAGAGAGTGAGTAATAGAGAGTGAGAAGTAGAGAGAGTAAGAGAGAGTAGTAGAGTAGTAGAGAGTGAGTAGTAGAGTGAGTAGTATAGAGTAGTTGAGAGCAAGTAGTAGAGAGTGAGTAGTGGAGAGTGAGCAGTAGAGAGTGAATAGTAGAGAGTGAGTAGTAGAGGGTGAGTAGTAGAGAGAAAGTAGTATAGAGAGAGTAGTAGAGAGTGAGTAGTACAGAGTAGTAGAGTGAGTAGTAGAGAGTGAGTAGTAGATAGAGAGTAGTAGAGAGTGAGTAGTAGAGAGTAGTAGAGTGAGTAGTAGAGAATAGTAGGGAGTGAGTAGTAGAGAGAGTAGTAGAGAGTAGTAGAGTAGTAGAGAGTGAGTAGTAGAGAGAGTAGTAGAGAGTAGTAGAGTTCTAGAGAGTAAGTAGTAGAGAATGAGTAGTAGCGAGTAGTAGAGAGTGAGTAGTAGAGAGTGAGTAGTAGAGAGTGAGTAGTAGAGTGAATAGTAGTGAGTGAGTAGTAGAGAGAGAGTAGTAGGGAGTGAGTAGTAGAGAGTAGTAGAGTGAGTGGTAGAGAGTGAGTAGTAGAGTAGTCGAGAATGAGTAGTAGAGAGTAGTAGAGTGAGTAGTAGAGAGTAGTAGAGAGTGAGTAGTAGAGAGTGAATAGTAGAGAGTAGTAGATAGAGAGTAGTAGAGAGTAGTAGCGAGTGAGTAGTAGAGAGTGAGTAGTAGAGAGAGAGTAGTAGAGAGTGAGTAGTAGAGAGTAGTAGAGTGAGTAGTAGAGAAAAGTAGGGAGTGAGTAGTAGAGAGAGTAGTAGAGAGTAGTAGAGTTGTAGAGAGTAAGTAGTAGAGAGTGAGTAGTAGCGAGTAGTAGAGAGTGAGTAGTAGAGAGTGAGTAGTAGAGAGTGAGTAGTAGAGAGTGCGTAGTAGAGTGAATAGTAGTGAGTGAGTAGTAGAGAGAGAGTAGTAGAGAGTGAGTAGTAGAGAGAAGTAGAGTGAGTGGTAGAGAGTGAGTAGTAGAGAGAGAGTGGTAGAGAGTAGTAGAGAGTGAGTAGTAGAGTAGTCGAGAATGAGTAGTAGAGAGTAGTAGAGTGAGTAGTAAAGAGTATATAGTAGAGAGTAGTAGATAGAGAGTAGTAGAGAGTAGTAGAGAGTGAGTAGTAGAGAGTAGTAGAGTAGTAGAGAGTGAGCAGTAGAGAGAGAGTAGTAGAGAGTGAGTAGTAGAGTAGTAGAGAGTGAGTAGTAGAGTGAGTACTAGAGAGTAGTAGAGAGCGAGTAGTAGAGAGAAAGTAGTAGAGAGTGTGTAGTAGAGAGTGAGTAGTAGAGAGTAGTAGAGAGTGAGTAATAGAGTGAGAAGTAGAGAGAGTAAGAGAGAGTAGTAGAGTAGTAGAGAGTGAGTAGTAGAGTGAGTAGTATAGAGTAGTTGAGAGCGAGTAGTAGAGAGTGAGTAGTGGAGAGTGAGCAGTAGAGAGTGAATAGTAGAGAGTGAGTAGTAGAGGGTGAGTAGCAGAGAGAAAGTAGTATAGAGAGAGTAGTAGAGAGTGAGTAGTACAGAGTAGTAGAGTGAGTAGTAGAGAGTGAGTAGTAGAGAGAGAGTAGTAGAGAGTGAGTAGTAGAGAGTAGTAGAATGAGTAGTAGAGAATAGTAGGGAGTGAGTAGTAGAGAGAGTAGTAGAGAGTAGTAGAGAGTGAGTAGTAGAGAGAGTAGTAGAGAGTAGTAGAGTAGTAGAGAGTAAGTAGTAGAGAGTGAGTAGTAGCGAGTAGTAGAGAGTGAGTAGTAGAGAGTGAGTAGTAGAGAGTGAGAAGTAGAGTGAATAGTAGTGAGTGAGTAGTAGAGAGAGAGTAGTAGAGAGTGAGTAGTAGAGAGTAGTAGAGTGAGTGGTAGAGAGTGAGTAGTAGAGAGAGAGTCATAGAGAGTAGTAGAGAGTGAGTAGTAGAGTAGTTGAGAATGAGTAGTAGAGATTAGTAGAGTGAGTAGTAGAGAGTAGTAGAGAGTGAGTAGTAGAGAGTGAATAGTAGAGAGCAGTAGATAGAGAGTAGTAGAGAGTAGTAGCAAATGAGTAGTAGAGAGTAGTGGACAGTGAGAAGTAGAGAGTGAGTAGTAGAGAGTAGTAGAGAGAGAGTATTAGAGAGTAGTAGAGAGTGAGTAGTAGAGAGTGAGTAGTACAGTGAGTAGTACAGTGAGTAGTAGAGAGTAGTAGAGAGTAGTACAGAGAGAGTAGTAGAGAATGAGTAGTAGAGAGTAGTAGAGAGTGAGTAGTAGAGTGAGTAGTATAGAGTAGTTGAGAGCGAGTAGTAGAGAGTGAGTAGTGGAGAGTGAGCAGTAGAGAGTGAATAGTAGAGAGTGAGTAGTAGAGGGTGAGTAGTAGAAAGTAGTATAGAGAGAGTAGTAGAGAGTGAGTAGTACAGAGTAGTAGAGTGAGTAGTAGAGAGTGAGTAGTAGAGAGAGAGTAGTAGAGAGTGAGTAGTAGAGAGTAGTAGAGTGAGTATGAGAGAATAGTAGGGAGTGAGTAGTAGAGAGTAGTAGAGTAGTAGAGAGTGAGTAGTAGAGAGAGAGTAGTAGAGAGTAGTAGAGTTGTAGAGAGTAAGTAGTAGAGAGTGAGTAGTAGCGAGTAGTAGAGAGTGAGTAGTAGAGAGTGAGTAGTAGAGAGTGAGTAGTAGAGAGTGAGTAGTAGAGAGTGAGAAGTAGAGTGAATAGTAGTGAGTGAGTAGTAGAGAGAGAGTAGTAGAGAGTGAGCAGTAGAGAGTAGTAGAGTGAGTGGTAGAGAGTGAGTAGTAGAGAGAGAGTCGTAGAGAGTAGTAGAGAGTGAGTAGTAGAGTAGTTGAGAATGAGTAGTAGAGAGTAGTAGAGTGAGTAGTAGAGAGTAGTAGAGAGTGAGTAGTAGAGAGTGAATAGTAGAGAGTAGTAGATAGAGAGTAGTAGAGAGTAGTAGCGTGTGAGTAGTAGAGAGTAGTGGACAGTGAGAAATAGAGAGTGAGTAGTAGAGAGTAGTAGAGAAAGCGTAGTAGAGAGTAGTAGAGAGTGAGTAGTAGAGAGTGAGTAGTACAGTGAGTAGTACAGTGAGTAGTAGAGAGTAGTAGAGAGTAGTACAGAGAGAGTAGTAGAGAATGAGTAGTAGAGAGTAGTAGAGAGTGAGTAGTAGAGAGTAGTAGAGAGAGAGTAGAGAGTAGTAGAGAGTGAGTAGTAGAGTGAGTAGTAGAGTGAGTACTAGAGAGTAGTAGAGAACGAGTAGTAGAGAGCATGTAGTAGAGAGTGTGTAGTAGAGAGTGAGTAGTAGAGAGTAGTAGAGAGTGAGTAGTAGAGAGAGTAGTAGAGAGTGAGAAGTAGAGAGAGTAGAGAGAGTAAGAGAGAGAAGTAGAGTAGTAGAGAGTGAGTAGTAGGTAGAGAGAGAGTAGTAGAGAGAGAGTAGTACAGAGTAGTAGAGTGAGTAGTACAGAGTGAGTAGTAGAGATAGAGTAGTAGAGAGTGAGTAGTAGAGTAGTAGAGAGTGAGTGGTTGAGAGTAGTAGAGAGTAGTAGAGTGAGTAGTAGAGAATAGTAGAGAGTGAGTAGTAGAGAGAGTAGTAGAAAGTAGTAGAGTAGTAAAGAGTGAGTAGTAGAGAGAGTTGTAGAGAGTAGTAGAGTTGTAGAGAGTAAATGGTAGAGAGTGAGTAGTAGAGAATAGTAGAGAGTGAGTAGTAGAGAGTGAGTAGTGGAGAGTGAGTAGTAGAGAGTAGTAGAGAGTGAGTAGTAGAGAGTGAGTAGTAGAGTGAATAGTAGCGAGTGAGTAGTAGAGAGAGTAGTAGAGAGTGAGTAGTAGAGAGTAGTACAGTGAGTAGTAGAGAGTGAGTAGTAGAAAGAGAGTAGTAGAGATTACTTGAGAGTGAGTAGTAGAGTAGTAGAGAGTGAGAGGTGGAGAGTAGCAGAGTGAGTAGTGGAGAGAAGTAAAGAGTGAGCAGGAGAGAGTAAATAGTAGAGAGTGTAAGAGAGAGTAGTAGAGTAGTAGAGAGTGAGTAGTAGAGTGAGTAGTATAGAGTAGTTGAGAGCGAGTAGTAGAGAGTGAGTAGTGGAGAGTGAGCAGTAGAGAGTGAATAGTAGAGAGTGAGTAGTAGAGGGTGAGTAGTAGAGAGACAGTAGTATAGAGAGAGTAGTAGAGAGTGAGTAGTACAGACTAGTAGAGTGAGTAGTAGAGAGTGAGTAGTGGAGAGAGAGTAGTAGAGAGTGAGTAGTAGAGAGTAGTAGAGTGAGTAGTAGAGAATAATAGGGAGTGAGTAGTAGAGAGATTAGTAGAGAGTAGTAGAGTAGTAGAGAGTGAGTAGTAGAGAGAGCAGTAGAGAGTAGTAGAGTTGTAGAGAGTAAGTAGTAGAGAGTGAGTAGTAGCCAGTAGTAGAGAGTGAGTAGTAGAGAGTGAGTAGTAGAGAGTGAGTAGTAGAGAGTGAGAAGTAGAGTGAATAGTAGTGAGTGAGTAGTAGAGAGTAGTAGAGAGAGAGTCGTAGAGAGTAGTAGAGAGTGAGTAGTAGAGTAGTCGAGAATGAGTAGTAGAGAGTAGTAGAGTGAGTAGTAGAGAGTAGTAGAGAGTGAGTAGTAGAGAGTGAATAGTAGAGAGTAGAGTGAGTAGTAGAGAGTAGTAGAGTGAGTAGTAGAGAATAGTAGAGAGTGAGTAGTAGAGAGTGAATAGTAGAGAGTAGTAGATAGAGAGTAGTAGAGAGTAGTAGCGAGTGAGTAGTAGAGAGTGAGTAGTAGAGAGAGAGAGTAGTAGAGAGTGAGTAGTAGAGAGTAGTAGAGTGAGTATTAGAGAATAGTAGGGAGTGATTAGTAGAGAGAGTAGTAAAGAGTAGTAGAGAGTAAGTAGTAGAGAGTGAGTAGTAGCGAGTAGTAGAGAGTGAGTAGTAGAGAGTGAGTAGTAGAGAGTGAGTAGTAGAGAGTGAGTAGTAGAGTGAATAGTAGTGAGTGAGTAGTAGAGAGAGAGTAAGAGAGAGGGAGTAGTAGAGAGTGAGTAGTAGAGTAGTTGAGAATGAGTAGTAGAGAGTAGTAGAGTGAGTAGTAGAGAGTAGTAGAGAGTGAGTAGTAGAGAGTGAATAGTAGAGAGTAGTAAATAGAGAGTAGTAGAGAGTAGTAGCGAGTGAGTAGTAGAGAGTGAGTAGTAGAGAGAGAGAGTAGTAGAGAGTGAGTAGTAGAGAGTAGTAGAGTGAGTAGTAGAGATTAGTAGGGAGTGATTAGTAGAGAGAGTAGTAGAGAGTAGTAGAGTTGTAGAGAGTAAGTAGTAGAGAGTGAGTAGTAGAGAGTGAGTAGTAGAGAGTGAGTAGTAGAGAGTGAGTAGTAGAGAGTGAGTAGTAGAGTGAATAGTAGTGAGTGAGTAGTAGAGAGAGAGTAGTAGAGAGTGAGTAGTAGAGAGTAGTAGAGTGAGTGGTAGAGAGTGAGTAGTAGAGAGAGAGTCGTAGAGAGTAGTAGAGAGTGAGTAGTAGAGTAGTCAAGAATGAGTAGTAGAGAGTAGTAGAGTGAGTAGTAAAGAGTATATAGTAGAGAGTAGTAGATAGAGAGTAGTAGAGAGTAGTAGAGAGTAAGTAGTAGAGAGTAGTAGAGTAGTAGAGAGTGAGCAGTAGAGAGAGAGTAGTTGAGAGTAGTAGAGAGTGAGTAGTAGAGTAGTAGAGAGTGAGAGGTGGAGAGTAGCAGAGTGAGTAGTGGAGAGAAGTAAAGAGTGAGCAGGAGAGAGTAAATAGTAGAGAGTGTAAGAGAGAGTAGTAGAGTAGTAGAGAGTGAGTAGTAGAGTGAGTAGTATAGAGTAGTTGAGAGCGAGTAGTAGAGAGTGAGTAGTGGAGAGTGAGCAGTAGAGAGTGAATAGTAGAGAGTGAGTAGTAGAGGGTGAGTAGTAGAGAGACAGTAGTATAGAGAGAGTAGTAGAGAGTGAGTAGTACAGACTAGTAGAGTGAGTAGTAGAGAGTGAGTAGTGGAGAGAGAGTAGTAGAGAGTGAGTAGTAGAGAGTAGTAGAGTGAGTAGTAGAGAATAATAGGGAGTGAGTAGTAGAGAGATTAGTAGAGAGTAGTAGAGTAGTAGAGAGTGAGTAGTAGAGAGAGCAGTAGAGAGTAGTAGAGTTGTAGAGAGTAAGTAGTAGAGAGTGAGTAGTAGCCAGTAGTAGAGAGTGAGTAGTAGAGAGTGAGTAGTAGAGAGTGAGTAGTAGAGAGTGAGAAGTAGAGTGAATAGTAGTGAGTGAGTAGTAGAGAGTAGTAGAGAGAGAGTCGTAGAGAGTAGTAGAGAGTGAGTAGTAGAGTAGTCGAGAATGAGTAGTAGAGAGTAGTAGAGTGAGTAGTAGAGAGTAGTAGAGAGTGAGTAGTAGAGAGTGAATAGTAGAGAGTAGTAGATAGAGAGTAGTAGAGAGTAGTAGCGAGTGAGTAGTAGAGAGTGAGTAGTAGAGAGAGAGAGTAGTAGAGAGTGAGTAGTAGAGAGTAGTAGAGTGAGTAGTAGAGAATAGTAGAGAGTGAGTAGTAGAGAGTGAATAGTAGAGAGTAGTAGATAGAGAGTAGTAGAGAGTAGTAGCGAGTGAGTAGTAGAGAGTGAGTAGTAGAGAGAGAGAGTAGTAGAGAGTGAGTAGTAGAGAGTAGTAGAGTGAGTATTAGAGAATAGTAGGGAGTGATTAGTAGAGAGAGTAGTAAAGAGTAGTAGAGAGTAAGTAGTAGAGAGTGAGTAGTAGCGAGTAGTAGAGAGTGAGTAGTGGAGAGTGAGCAGTAGAGAGTGAATAGTAGAGAGTGAGTAGTAGAGGGTGAGTAGTAGAGAGAAAGTAGTATAGAGAGAGTAGTAGAGAGTGAGTAGTACAGAGTAGTAGAGTGAGTAGTAGAGAGTGAGTAGTAGATAGAGAGTAGTAGAGAGTGAGTAGTAGAGAGTAGTAGAGTGAGTAGTAGAGAATAGTAGGGAGTGAGTAGTAGAGAGAGTAGTAGAGAGTAGTAGAGTAGTAGAGAGTGAGTAGTAGAGAGAGTAGTAGAGAGTAGTAGAGTTCTAGAGAGTAAGTAGTAGAGAATGAGTAGTAGCGAGTAGTAGAGAGTGAGTAGTAGAGAGTGAGTAGTAGAGAGTGAGTAGTAGAGTGAATAGTAGTGAGTGAGTAGTAGAGAGAGAGTAGTAGGGAGTGAGTAGTAGAGAGTAGTAGAGTGAGTGGTAGAGAGTGAGTAGTAGAGTAGTCGAGAATGAGTAGTAGAGAGTAGTAGAGTGAGTAGTAGAGAGTAGTAGAGAGTGAGTAGTAGAGAGTGAATAGTAGAGAGTAGTAGATAGAGAGTAGTAGAGAGTAGTAGCGAGTGAGTAGTAGAGAGTGAGTAGTAGAGAGAGAGTAGTAGAGAGTGAGTAGTAGAGAGTAGTAGAGTGAGTAGTAGAGAAAAGTAGGGAGTGAGTAGTAGAGAGAGTAGTAGAGAGTAGTAGAGTTGTAGAGAGTAAGTAGTAGAGAGTGAGTAGTAGCGAGTAGTAGAGAGTGAGTAGTAGAGAGTGAGTAGTAGAGAGTGAGTAGTAGAGAGTGCGTAGTAGAGTGAATAGTAGTGAGTGAGTAGTAGAGAGAGAGTAGTAGAGAGTGAGTAGTAGAGAGAAGTAGAGTGAGTGGTAGAGAGTGAGTAGTAGAGAGAGAGTGGTAGAGAGTAGTAGAGAGTGAGTAGTAGAGTAGTCGAGAATGAGTAGTAGAGAGTAGTAGAGTGAGTAGTAAAGAGTATATAGTAGAGAGTAGTAGATAGAGAGTAGTAGAGAGTAGTAGAGAGTGAGTAGTAGAGAGTAGTAGAGTAGTAGAGAGTGAGCAGTAGAGAGAGAGTAGTAGAGAGTGAGTAGTAGAGTAGTAGAGAGTGAGTAGTAGAGTGAGTACTAGAGAGTAGTAGAGAGCGAGTAGTAGAGAGAAAGTAGTAGAGAGTGTGTAGTAGAGAGTGAGTAGTAGAGAGTAGTAGAGAGTGAGTAATAGAGTGAGAAGTAGAGAGAGTAAGAGAGAGTAGTAGAGTAGTAGAGAGTGAGTAGTAGAGTGAGTAGTATAGAGTAGTTGAGAGCGAGTAGTAGAGAGTGAGTAGTGGAGAGTGAGCAGTAGAGAGTGAATAGTAGAGAGTGAGTAGTAGAGGGTGAGTAGCAGAGAGAAAGTAGTATAGAGAGAGTAGTAGAGAGTGAGTAGTACAGAGTAGTAGAGTGAGTAGTAGAGAGTGAGTAGTAGAGAGAGAGTAGTAGAGAGTGAGTAGTAGAGAGTAGTAGAATGAGTAGTAGAGAATAGTAGGGAGTGAGTAGTAGAGAGAGTAGTAGAGAGTAGTAGAGAGTGAGTAGTAGAGAGAGTAGTAGAGAGTAGTAGAGTAGTAGAGAGTAAGTAGTAGAGAGTGAGTAGTAGCGAGTAGTAGAGAGTGAGTAGTAGAGAGTGAGTAGTAGAGAGTGAGAAGTAGAGTGAATAGTAGTGAGTGAGTAGTAGAGAGAGAGTAGTAGAGAGTGAGTAGTAGAGAGTAGTAGAGTGAGTGGTAGAGAGTGAGTAGTAGAGAGAGAGTCATAGAGAGTAGTAGAGAGTGAGTAGTAGAGTAGTTGAGAATGAGTAGTAGAGATTAGTAGAGTGAGTAGTAGAGAGTAGTAGAGAGTGAGTAGTAGAGAGTGAATAGTAGAGAGCAGTAGATAGAGAGTAGTAGAGAGTAGTAGCAAATGAGTAGTAGAGAGTAGTGGACAGTGAGAAGTAGAGAGTGAGTAGTAGAGAGTAGTAGAGAGAGAGTATTAGAGAGTAGTAGAGAGTGAGTAGTAGAGAGTGAGTAGTACAGTGAGTAGTACAGTGAGTAGTAGAGAGTAGTAGAGAGTAGTACAGAGAGAGTAGTAGAGAATGAGTAGTAGAGAGTAGTAGAGAGTGAGTAGTAGAGTGAGTAGTATAGAGTAGTTGAGAGCGAGTAGTAGAGAGTGAGTAGTGGAGAGTGAGCAGTAGAGAGTGAATAGTAGAGAGTGAGTAGTAGAGGGTGAGTAGTAGAAAGTAGTATAGAGAGAGTAGTAGAGAGTGAGTAGTACAGAGTAGTAGAGTGAGTAGTAGAGAGTGAGTAGTAGAGAGAGAGTAGTAGAGAGTGAGTAGTAGAGAGTAGTAGAGTGAGTATGAGAGAATAGGTAGGGAGTAGAGAGTAGTAGAGTAGTAGAGAGTAGTAGAGGTAGTAGAGAGTAGTAGAGAGGTGTAGAGAGTAAGTAGTAGAGATGAGTAGAGCGAGTAGTAGAGAGTGAGTAGTAGAGAGTGAGTAGTAGAGAGTGAGTAGTAGAGAGTGAGTAGTAGAGAGTGAGTAGTAGAGTGAAGTAGTAGTGAGTGAGTAGTAGAGAGAGAGTAGTAGAGAGTGAGCAGTAGAGAGAGAGTAGAGTGAGTGGTAGAGAG
>NW_028187258.1:0-30000 GCF_964204655.1 Triturus cristatus | reverse complement strand
CTCTCTACTACCCCACTGTCCTAATACCCTACTACCACACTACCCAACTACCCCACTAACCCTCTACTACCCCTCTACTACCCACCACCCCTCTACTACCCCACTACCCTACCCCTCTAATACCCCACTTCCCCTCTACTTCCCCACTACCCCTTTACTATCCCACTATTCACTACCCCCTACTACCCTACTACCCCACTACCCTACTATCCCACTACTACCCCACTACCCTCTACTTCCTGCCTAACCCTCTATCCCCCTACTACCCCCACTCTGCTCCTCCTCTACTACCCACTACCCCTCTATCAACCCACTACTACTCCTCTATTACCCCCACTACCCCTCTACTAACCCACTACTACCCCACTACCCTCCACACTACTACCCCACTACCCTATCACCTCACTACCTTACCCTCTACCCCTCTACTACCCCACTACCCTACTACTCCACTTCCCCCTAATTCCCTACTACCCCACTACCACTACCCTCTACCCTCTACCCCTCTACTGCCCACTACCCTACCACCCTACTACCCCTCTACTACCACACTACCCTTCTACCTCAATGCCCTACCACCCACTGCCCTACACCCTACTACCTTCTACTACCCCCACTATGCTACTTCCCCCCTACCCCTCTACTACCCCACTACCTCTCTACTACCCATTACCCCCTACCCCTCTACTACCCCACTACCCCTCTACTACCCCACTACCCCACAACCCCCCCCACAATCACTACCCCACTACCCCCCTACTACCCCTACCCTACAATCCCTCTACTACCCCACTACCCCTCTACTACCCCTACCCACTATCCCCTACTGCCCTACTATCACTACCCAACTACCTGCTACCCTCTCTACCTCTGACTACCCCACTACCCAGTAATACCCCACAACCCTCTACTACCCCACTACTACCCCACTACCCTACACACCCACTACCCCACTACCCCTACTAACCTACTACTTCTACTACCCCACACCCTACCACCCTACTACCCAGACTACCCCTCTACTACCCACTACCCCTCACTACCCTCACACAACAACCCTCACAACCCCACTAACCCTCTACTGCCCCACTACCCTACTACCCACTACTACCTCACTACTACCCCATTACCCCTCTACTACCCGTCTACTACCCCTCTACTACCGCACTACCCCTCTACTACCCCTCTACTACCCCTACTACCCACACCCACTACACCCCTACTACTACCCTCTACTACTCCTCTACCTCTACTACCCCAGTACCCTCTACTACCCCACTTCCCTACAACCCCACTACCCTACTCCCTCTACTACCCCACTACCCCTCTACTACACCACTACTACTCCACTAACCCTCTACTATCTCTCTACTACCCACTACCCTTCTACTACTCCACTACCCCACTACTACCCCTCTACTACACCTCTACTACCCCACTACCCCTCTACTACCCCAACACCCCTCATACTACCCAACTACCCCTACCCCTCTAATACCCCACTTCCCCTCTACTACCCCACTACCCTTTACTATCCCACTATTCACTACACCACTACCCTACTATCCCTCTACTACCCCACTACCCCTATACTACCTGCCTAACCCTCTATCCCCCTACTACCCTACTACCCCACTACTCTGCTACCCCTCTACTACCCCACTACCCCTCTACTAACCGACTACTACCCTACTACCCCACTACACTTCTACTACCCCACTACCCCTCTATTACCGCACTAACCCACTACCCCTCCACTACCCGACTACCACTCTACTACCCACTACCCTACTACTCCTCTAGTACCCCACTACCCCACTATGCTACTACCCCACTACCCCTCTACTACCCCACTTCCTTCTACCCCTCTACTATGCCACTACTACCCTACTTCCCCATTACCCCTCTACTACCCCCACTACCCTAATACCCCACTACCCTCTACCCCTCTACTATTCTTCTACTACCCCTCTACTACTCACTACCCCTCTTTTATCCCACTACTACCCCACTACTACCCCCTACTACCCCTCCATTACCCCTCTACCCTCTACTACCCCTTCTAGTACCCCTCTACTACCCCACTACCCTCCTACCCCTCTACTACCCCAATGCCCTACCACCCTACTACCCCTCTACTACCCCACTACCCCTCTAGTAACCCACTACCCCTACTACTCAACTACCCCACTACCCCCTACTACCCCAGTACCCTACTACCCCACTACCCTAATACCATTCTACCCCTCTACCCCACCCCTCTACTACCCCTCAACCCCACTACCCCTCTACAACCCCACTACCCTACTACCCTTCTTCTATCCCACTACCCTACTACCCTATTACCTCTCTACTACCCCACTGCCCTACTACCCTACTATCCTCTACTACCCTACTACCCCTCTACGACCCCACTACCCCTCTACTACCCCACTACCCCCTACTACTCCACTTCCCCCTACTTCCCTACTACCCCACTACCCTACTACTCCTCTACTACCCCACTACCACTCTTTTACCCCTCTACTACCCCACTACCCCTCTACTACCGCACTACTACCCCTCTACTACCCACTACCCTCTACTACCCCACTACCCCTCTAGTACACCTCTACTACCCCACTACTACCCCTCTACTACCCCACTACCCCTCTACTACCCCTCTACCTACTACCCCACTTCCCTGCTACCCCTCTACTACCCCTCTACTACCCCACTACCCTACTACCCCTCTACTGCCTCACTACCCTACTACCCCACTACCCCTCTACTACCCCACTACCCCTCTACTACCCCAATACCCCTCTACTACCCCACGACCGATTACTCCTCTACTACCATTCTACTACCCACTACCCTTCCACTACCCCTCTTCTACCCCACTAATACCCTCTATAACCCACTACTACCCTACTACCCCTCTACTACCCCACTACCCTACTACTCCTCTACTACCCCACTACCTTCTATCCTACTACCCCACTACCCTACTACCCCACTACCCCTCTACTACCCACTACCCCTCTACTACCCCAATACTCTAATACCCCTCTACTACCCCACTAACCTACTACCCCACTACCCCTCTACTACCCCATTATTCTACTACCCCACTTCCCCTCTACTACACCACTACCACCCTATTACCCCACAACCCCTCTACTACCCCACTACCCTACTACCCCTCTACTGCCCTACTACCCCACTACCCTACTACCTACTACCCCTCTTCTACCCCACTGCCCTACCACCCTACTACCCACTACCACCTACTATTCAACTACCATACTACCCTACTACCCTACTACCCCTCTACTACCCCTCTACCCCACCCCCTACTACCCATCTACCCTACTACCCCTCTACTACCCCACTACCCTTCTAACCCTCTACTACCTCACCACCCTTCTACTACCCCACTACCCTACTACCTCTCTACTACCCCATTGCCCTACTACCCTACTACCCCACTGCCCTACTACCCTACTACCCCACTACCCTACTACCCCGCTACTACCCCACTACCACCTATTACACCACTACCCCCTACTACCCTACTACCATACTACCCTACTATCCTCTACCCCTCTACTACCCCTCTACCCTCTACCCTACTACCCCTATACTAATCCACTACCCTACCACCCCTCTACTACCACACTGCCCTACTACCTCACTACCCTACTACCTCACTGCCCTACTAACCCCTACCCCTCTAATACCCCACTCCCCTCTACTACCCCACTAACATACTACCCCACTAACATATTACCCCCATTAGAACCCACTATTCACTACCCACTACCCCTACTACCCACTTCCCTACTATCCCTCTTACTACCCCCTACCCCACTATCCCCTTACCATCCTCTACCCCACTACCCTGCTACCCCACTAATATCCCAGAACCCCTCTACAACCCCACTACCCCACTACCAGCCCAATACTACCCCTCTACTACCCCACTACTACCCCAGTACCCCTACTACTCATCTACTATCCCACTACCCCTCTACTACCCCTCTACTACCCCACTACCCTACTACCCTCTACTACCCCAATACCCTCTACCCCACAACCCTTCTACTACCCCACTACCCCTCTTCTACCTCTACTACCCCTCTGCTACTCTTCTACTACCCAACCCTCACTACCCCACTACCCCTCTACTACACACTACCTCACTACTATCCCTACCCACTACTACCCTTCTACTACGCCACTACCCCACTACTACCCCTCTACTACCCCACTACCCTACTACCCCACGACCCTACTACACCTCCACAACCCCACTACCCTACTACCCACACTACCCTACTACCCTCTACTACCCCACTACACTACTACCCTCTACTACCCCATGCCCTACCACACTACTACCTCTCTACTACCCCACTACCCTACTACCCCTCTACTACCCCACTACCCTACTACCCCTCTACTATCCCACTACCCCCTACTACTCCACTACCCCACTACCCCATACTACCCTACTACCCCACTACCCCTCTTCCCCTCTGCCGCACCCTCTACTACCCCTCTTACCCTTCTAACCCTCTACTACCCCACTACCCTAGTACCCTACTACCCCTCTACTACCCCACTGCCCTATTACCCTACTACCCCTATACTACCCCACTACCCTACTACCCTGTACTACCCTACTACCCCTCTACTACCCCACTACCCCCTACTACTCCACTACCCCACTACCCCCTACTACCCAACTATCCCACTACCCTACTACCCCTCTACCCCTCTACTAACCCTCTACCCTTCTACCCTACTACCCTCTACTACCCCACTACCCTACTACCCTACTAACCCTCTACCCTACACTACCCCTACTACCCCTACTACCCTCTACCCCTACCCCTCTACAACCCCACCCACTACCCCTCTCCTACCCCAGTACTCCCTACTACCCCAATACCCCCTATACCTCTACTACCCCACTACCCCACTACCCACCCGCTACCCCTCTTCTACCCCTCTATTACCCCACTACATTCTACTACCCCTCTACTACCCCACTACCCCTCTACTACCCTACTACCCCTCTAACCTACTACCCCTCTACTACCCACTACCCACCTTCTATCCCACTACCCTGTCACCCCTCTCTACTACCCCACTACCCCTCTACAACCCCACTACGGCACTACCCCTCTACTACCCTATTACCCCTCTACTACCCCACTACCCTACATCCCACACCCTGTACTACCCCTCTACCCTACTACCCCACACCCCTCACTACTCCCACTACCCCTCTATTACCCACTACCCCTCTACTACCACCAGCTCTCCAACACCCCACTACCACCCCTCTACTACCCCACTACTACCCCTCTACTACCCCACTACATACCCCACTACACTGCTACCCCTCAATACCCCACTACCCTCTACTACCTCTCTACTGCCCACTACCCCTCTGCTACCCCACTAACCCACTATTACCCCTCTACTACCCCACTACTCAAATACTAACCCTCTACTACCCTACTACCTCTCTACTACCCCTCTACTACCCTACTACCCCCTACTACTACCCCTCTACTACCCCACACCTCTACTAACCCTCTACTACCCTACTACCCCACTACCCCTCTACTACCCCTCTATTACACCACTACTACTCCACAATCCCTGTTCTACCCCACTACTACCCCTCTACTACCCTACTACCCCTCTACCACCCCACTACCCCTCTACTACCCCACTGCCACCCCACTACCCCCTACTACCCCACTACCCTACTACCCCTACTACTACCCCACTACTTCCCCACTACCCCTATTCTACCCCACTACCCTACTACCCTACTACCCCACTACCCCTCTACTACCCCACTACTACCCTACTACCCCTCTATTACACCACTACTACTCCACTACCCCTCTACTAACCCACTACCGCTCTACTACCCCTCTACTACCCCACTACTCCTCTACTACCCCTCTACTGCCCCACTACCCCTCTACTACCCGTCTACTACCCCACTACTACCCCTCTACTACCCCACTACTACCCTACTATCCCACTACCCCACTACCCCTCTGTTACCCCTCTACTACCCTACTACCTCTCTACTACCCCACTACCCCTCTACTATCCCTCTACTACCCCTCTACTGCCCACTACCCTACTACCCCTCTACTACCCCACGACCCTACTACACCTCCACAACCCCACTACCCTATCTACCACACTACCCTACTACCCCTCTACTACTCCACTACACTACTACCCCTCTACTACCCAAATGCCCTACCACACTACTACCTCTCTACTACCCCACTACCCTACTACCCCTCTACTACCCCACTACCCTACTACCCCTCTACTATCCCACTACCCCCTACTACTCCACTACCCCACTACCCCCATACTACCCTACTACCCCACTACCCCTCTTCCCCTCTGCCGCACCCCTCTACTACCCCTCTACCCTTCTAACCCTCTACTACCCCACTACCCTAGTACCCTACTACCCCTCTACTACCCCACTACCCTACTACCCCTGTACTACCCTACTACCCCTCTACTACCCCACTACCCCCTACTACCCAACTATCCCACTACCCTACTACCCCTCTACCCCTCTACTAACCCTCTACCCTTCTACCCTACTACCCCTCTACTACCCCACTACCCTACTACCCTACTAACCCTCTACCCTACTACCCCTCTACTACCCCTCTACTACCCCACTACCCCTCTCCTACCCCAGTACTCCTCTACTACCCCAATACCCCCTATACCTCTACTACCCCACTACCCACCCGCTACCCCTCTTCTACCCCTCTATTACCCCACTACATTCTACTACCCCTCTACTACTCCACTACCCCTCTACTACCCTACTACCCCTCTAACCTACTACCCCTCTACTACCCCACTACCCTACTACCCACCTTCTATCCCACTACCCTGTCACCCCTCTACTACCCCACTACCCCTCTACTACCCCACTACGGCACTACCCCTCTACTACCCTACTACCCCTCTACTACCCCACTACCCTACTATCCCACTACCCCTGTACTACCCCTCTACCCTACTACCCCACTACCCCTCTACTACCCCACTACCCCTCTATTACCCCACTACCCCTCTACTACACCTCTACACCTCTACTACCAGCTCTCTACTCCTCTACTACCCCACTACCACCCCTCTACTACCCCACTACTACCCCTCTACTACCCCACTACCATACTACCCCACTACACTGCTACCCCTCTATTACCCCACTACCCCTCTACTACCTCTCTACTGCCCCACTACCCCTCTGCTACCCCACTAACCCACTATTACCCCTCTACTACCCCACTACCCAAATACTAACCCTCTACTACCCTACTACCTCTCTACTACCCCTCTACTACCCTACTACCCCCTACTACTACCCCTCTACTACCCCACTACCCCTCTACTAACCCTCTACTACCCTACTACCCCACTACCCCTCTACTACCCCTCTATTACACCACTACTACTCCACAATCCCTGTACTACCCCACTACTACCCCTCTACTACCCTACTACCCCTCTACCACCCCACTACCCCTCTACTACCCCACTGCCACCCCACTACCCCCTACTACCCCACTACCCTACTACCCCTACTACTACCCCACTACTTCCCCACTACCCCTATTCTACCCCACTACCCTACTACCCTACTACCCCACTACCCCTCTACTACCCCACTACTACGCTACTACCCCTCTATTACACCACTACTACTCCACTACCCCTCTACTACCCCTCTACTACCCCACTATTCCTCTACTACCCCTCTACTGCCCCACTACCCCTCTACTACCCGTCTACTACCCTACTACTACCCCTCTACTACCCCACTACTACCCTACTATCCCACTACTCCACTACCCCTCTGTTACCCCTCTACTACCCTACTACCTCTCTACTACCCCACTACCCCTCTACTATCCCTCTACTACCCCTCTACTGCCCCATTACCCCTCTACTACCTGTCTACTACCCCACTACCCCACTACTACCCCTCTACTACCCCACTACCCTACTACCCCTCTAGTACCCCACTACCCCTCTACTACCCGTCTACTACCCCACTACTACCCCTCTACTACCCCACTACCCCACTACTACCCTACTATCCCACTACCCCTCTATTACCCCTCTACTACCCCACTACCCCTTTACTACCCCACTACCCATCTACTACCCCTCTACTGCCCCACTACCCCTCTACTACCCGTCTACTACCCCGCTATTACCCCACTACCCCTCTACTACCCCACTACCCCTCTACTACTCCACTACTACCCCTCTACTGCCCCACTACCCCTCTACTACATGTCTACTAACCCTCTACTACTCCTCTACTACCCCACTACCCTACTACCCTGCTACTACCCCTCTACTACCCCACTACTACCCTACTATCCCACTACTCCTCTACTACCCCTCTATTACCCCTCTACTACCCCACTAACCCTCTACTATCCCTCTACCCCTATCCCTCTACCCTATGACCCCTCTACTAACACACTACCCCGCTACTACCCCTCTACTACCCCACTACTACCCCTCTACTACCCCTCTACTGCCCCACTACCCCTCTACTACCAGTCTACTACTTCACTACCCCTCTACTGCCCCTCTAGTACACCTCTACTACCCCACTACTACCCCACTACCCCTCTACTACCCCACTACTACCCCTCCACTACCCCACTACCCATCTACCCCACTACCCTGCTACCCCTCTACTACCCCACAACCCCTCTACTACCCCTCTACCCTACTACCCCACTACCCATCTACTACCCCTCAACTACCCCACTACCACCCCACTACCCCTCTACTACCCCTCTACTGCCCCACTACCCTACTACCCCACTACCCCTCTACTACTCGTCTACTACCCCACTACCCCTCTACTACCCTAATACTTCTCTACTACCCCTCAACTACCCCTCTACTACCCCACTACCCTACTACCCCACTACCTCTCTACTACCCCACAACTACCCCTCTACTATCCCTCTACTACCCCACTACTACCCCACTACCCCTCTACAACCCCACTACTACCCCTCGACTACCCCACTACCACACTACTATCCCACAACTACCCCACTACCCCACTATTATCCCTCTACTACCCCTCTACTACCCCGCTACCCCTCTACTACCCGTCTACTACCCTACTACCCCTCTACTACCCCACTACCCCTCTACCCCTCTACTACCCTACTACCCCTCTATTACACCTCTACTACCACCCCTCTACTCCTCTACTACCCCACTACCACCCCTCTACTACCCCACTACTACCCCTCTACTACCCCACTACACTGCTACCCCTCTATTACCCCATTACCCCTCTACTATCTCTCTACTACCCCACTACCCCTCTACTACCCCACTACCCCACTACTACCCCTCTACTACCCCACTACCCCTCTACTGCCCCACTACCCTACTACCCCACTACCCCTCTACTACTCGTCTACTATCCCACTACCCCTCTACTACCCCAATACCCCTCTACTACCCCTCAACTACACTTCTACTACCCCACTACCCTACTGAGAAAATTCGGCAGCGCAATGGGACACTATCTACTCCACGAGGTCGTGGTGGCCTCCAGTCAGCAAATAGAGGTAGAGGTCGAGGCGTGTTGACTCAAGAACAGCGTGCCCTTCCTCCTCCCAATTTCATGAATTACTTTGATCAGCAAAATGTTAGGTCTACACTGTACTACAATGAGGATTGTTATATTGAAGGCGAGAATGAAGGTCTTCATGCTAACTAGGACAGCCTTGGACACAGTAAGGGTGGTTGTGTCAGTTCCAGTAGATCAGAATGGACCTTATGTTAATGTCACTACCATGGGTGTTTTAGAGCCATTTCTTCTAGATACTGGGGCGATGAGAAGTTCTATCATTCATTCTAAACTTCTTAGGGCACCTTTGTCTGGCTTAACGAACGTATCTGTAGGATTTTCCGGCGCCCCTGTTCGTAATCCAGTTTCTTGCCCTTTGCCTATTTCAATTGGCCCTTATGATTTGGAAGCTCCACTTCTTTTGACGAATGGTTGCGGTGAGAATCTGTTGGGTTTAGACTTATTGAAAAGAATGCATGCTACGATATATTGTTCTCCTTCTGGTGTACATCTTACTTTAGGACAGAAACTGATTTCTCCAATGTATTTGTCCAAAGATCAGTTTCCACCTGAATTGCTTTCTCTTCCGGCAACGCTTTGGGCCACGGGTCCGAACGATGTGGGCTGTCTTGAGATTCCACCTTATGTTGTCACTCTCAAGCCTAATGTTGAATTGCCGCATATTCCGCAGTATAGAATTTCCACTGAAGGTGAAAAAGCACTTTTGGAAATTATTCATGATTTGATTCAGAAGGGTGTGGTTGAAGAAACGAGAGGAAACACATGCAATAGTCCTAGTCTTCCTGTTCTTAAACGCTCTGATTCTTCTCAGCCTCCTGTATATCGTTTCGTAATTGATCTTCGGGAGGTAAACAAAATTGTTGTACCACAATTTCCTGTTGTCCCAGATATCACTGCTCTGTTGACAATTATACCTTCCACAGCAACTTGGTTTTCTGTAATCGATCTAAAAAATGCCTTTTTTTGTATTCTCATTGCAGAAGAGAGTAGGGATATTTTTGGCTTCTCTCTTGGAGGCCGAAGCTTCCGGTTGAAGCGCGCACCTCAGGGCTATTGTGAAAGTCCCTCTATTTACAGCCAAGCTTTAAAATGTCATCTTGATACTTTTCATTTGCCGACTGGTGCTGCTCTTATTCAGTACATGGACGACTTGTTAATCGCTGCTGATGCAGAAGATATTTGCAAAAATGTGACTGTTGCATTGTTACGCCATTTGTTTAATCTAAATCATAAGGTTTCACCTTCCAAACTACAATATGTCCGTCGAGAGGTTACCTATTTGGGTCATCTCCTATCAAAGGAGGGACGACGATTAACCCCAGAACGAATACAGGCGATTGCGCAAATGTCTGTGCCATCCACACAAAGGGAGGTACGTGCCTTTCTGGGTATTACTTCCTATTGTAGGCAGTGGATCCCTAACTTCTACTTGGTGGCTAAACCTCTGTTGGCACTCACTTTGAACGATACACCTCAGCCCCTTCCTTGGACTGACGAGTGTCAAAGGAGTTTTGCGGATTTACGTGCTGCTCTGTGTACCACTCCTGTACTAGGTTCTCCTGATTACAATAAGCCTTTTACACTCTATGTCCATGAGAGAGAGGGTTGTGCGTTGTCAGTTTTAACACAGCAATTTGGAGACAAACAGAGGCCATGTGCCTATTTTTCGGCTACGCTAGATCCAGTAGCTAAAGCATTGCCTAGTTGTCTCAAAGCGACAGCAGCAGCAGCAATTTCTATTCGACAGTCTGCTGGAGTGGTGCTAGATAATACTCTCATTGTTATGGTGCCACATGCAGTGGATACTTTGCTAAACAGAACGAAAACGCAGCATCTTACGAGTGCTCGTTTAACTGGATACGAGCTGACGCTGTTGGCTAGTTACGTACACATCAAACGATGTAATACCTTAAATCCAGCTACTCTGTTGCCCCTTCCAGAGGAGAAAGGTGTTGGGGAGCAACATGATTGTTTCCTCCGTACTGAGGAAGAGACAAAAGGAAGAATTGACTTGAAAGATACGCCACTAGAGAATCCGGATGGGATTCTATGGGTGGATGGTTCTTGTTTTAAAATGCCTAATGGAGATACAGTTTCAGCCTATGCTGTTACTACCTTACATACAGTTGTGGAAACAGCACGCATCAGACACAATTCAGCTCAAGCAGCAGAATTGATAGCTTTAACGAGAGCATGTGTGTTGTCAAAAGGAAAAAGAGTGAACGTGTACACCGACAGTCAATACGCGTTTGGTGTAGCGTTCAATTTTGGGCGTCTTTGGAAAGAGAGGGGATTCCTTACTTCACATGGCACTAAAATACAACATGGTCAGTTGGTGACTGATCTTCTTGAGTCACTTGCTTTGCCCACCCAAATAGCAATTGTGAAGTGTAGTGCACACAAGAAGATTACGGATGATGTTGGTCGAGGAAATGCATTAGCAGATGAAGTAGCGAAAAAGACAGCGAGAGACGCTACAAGTCGAATGTATGTGGCGGGTCCTGCAAATTGGGTCAGAGAAAGAGGAATGTATGAGGATACAGTAGAAAGTGTAAAGTCGATTCAGAAAGAGGCTACAGAGAAAGAATTGAGTAAGTAGAAAGAAAGTACGGGAATGTTAGATGAGATGGGTTGTTGGGTGGAATTGTCTGAGCACCAACGTTGGCTGTTACCAGATGCCTATGTACTCCCAGTAGTTACTATGGCGCATGGTCCAGCCCACTTAAGTGCGAAAGGTATATGCAAGCTTCTGACTCCAGTGTGGCAAAATGAAGGAATCCCAAAGTGTGCAGACAATGTAGTGAAACATTGTATTGTTTGTTTGATGTACAACCCGGGAAAGGGAACCCCAACTCCAGCGGGTCACTTTGCTTCTCCGACATATCCATTTGAGGTGTTGCAGATCGATTACATTCACATGGAACGATGCAACAATCTCAAATATGTTCTGGTGGTAGTATACGCCTTTTCTAGGTGGATAGAAGCATACCCTCTAAAAGATAATACAGCCTTATCCACAGCCAAAATTCTACTAAAATAATTTTTCCCCAGGTTTGGTTTGCCGCGCATTGTCTGGAGTGACAATGGGAGCGAATTTGTGGGCCAAGTCATGCAAAAAGTTTGTGCGGGTCTTGGTATCAAGCAAAAGTTCCATGCGGGAAACCATCCACAGTCAGCGGGTTTAGTGGAATGCTACAACGGAACTTTGAAACTCAAAATTAGCGAAAGTGCAGGCTAGTACAGGACTTAATTGGCCCGATGCTTTACCACTGGCTCTCCTGTCCACCAGAACTGCTGTGCACTCTCGTTTGGGACTTAGCCCTTACGAGGTGGTCTTTGGGCGCCCAGCTAATATATGGGGAGTCCCTCGCCCTAAGAAATATTCGGACTTGCCATATCCAATGTTGATTGACTACTTGCATGAACTTACATCTAAATTGCGTGTTCTCCATCAACAGGTTCAGAGTGCTTTGCCGGAGGCTTCCACAGACCCAGGTCATTCCATCCGACCAGGTGACTGGGTATGCATAAAGAATTTCCAAAGGACGAAAAATTTGGAGCCCAGGTGGAGGGAGCCTCGTTTGGTACTTTTAGTCACAAGAACAGCAGTCAAAGTCGAAGGAAAGAAAAATTGGATTCACGGCGTGCATTGTAAGAAAGTGCCTTTGCCTCTACCCTTCGATCAATGGGTGCGTAGGGGCATTGGTGACTCTGAGAGTGAGAAGGTTCCACGATTCATATCTTTTAGCGATGCACGCCTGAATGGAACATTGTCTGAGAAAGAGGACGATGACATTCTTCAGGAAGCGA
The DNA here is from genome assembly GCF_964204655.1 of Triturus cristatus. NCBI lineage: Eukaryota > Metazoa > Chordata > Amphibia > Caudata > Salamandridae > Triturus > Triturus cristatus. The sequence continues at coordinate 16,502 of NW_028187258.1, read as the reverse complement.
TAACACCACATCGTCGCTTGAATACGACAAATCCGCGAACATTGTTCCGAGACCAAACTGTACCTGATAAAGAACACTATAATCAAAGACCTAGACCAAAGAACACTTAAGATTTTTCTCTCTCCTATGTAGTATTCTATCCCGGTTGCAGGGTCACGGTAGGAGTCTTGGTTGTGACCTGAGTAGTGGCAATAGGCCTGCAGGACTTGCAGTGTCATAGGACAGCAGATAATCATAATTAAGTGATCGAGGAAGATTGCCGTGAGCATCCATTTAGAAAGATGGAAACTACATTAGGCAAAAGAGAGAGGATGAAATGAAAAAAGAATCCTGTAGATTAATGTACAGTCGTTTTAGTATAACCTTATGTATTATTATATTATTGTGTATCTTTTTGGCGTTTATAAATTGGATTATTTATGCTCTGCAGCAAAAAGTTGTCTCTCCTTCTACCTCTTCGTCTTGTTCTACTGTCTCTCCACATCTATTTCATACCCTCAACATGAACTCATTAGAAGAACTGAATATTACAACAATTCCTTTGTCCAGTTATTACATCAACACCAATTAGTGATCAATACAACTGACTGTTGGGTGTGTGGACTTATGCCACATACCACAGAAAAAGGAATGCCATATTTAGTTCTTCCGTTTTCTTATGAGGGTTCTGCTTGGGCTTATTTTGTTATCTTTTCCAATGCCTATCAAAGCAAATTCAGACGATCCGTTAGTTCATATATTGGTGGTCCGGATTTTAGTCATTGTTCATTGATAAAGGGAATGGTAGCTATGGCTAAAATCATGGAAAATAGTAAGATTTCCGTTGACGAAAGGAAAGCGTACACAAACTGGAACGTCACCCATTATGTCACTAGCCTTAGTGATAAGGTTAAACAAAGAAAATCTCCACCGATTTGGACTATTCCTCATCAGGGAAATTTCTGTCTGCAAATAAATGGTCAGTCTTCTGACACCATACAAAGAAACAACTGTTCCCACACATATGTCTACTCCTCTCAGAACTCACCGCCTCTAGTGCCATCTCAAGGCACGTATTTTATCTGCCACGATAGGGCTTACACGTGGTTGCCAACTGTTTTTTCTGGTACCTGTTATATAGCTTTTCTTCTTCCCCCTACATACACCGCTTCTGCAAATTATCCTCGAAACAGATATGGCAGAGGGATTATTGATTCTAAAGACACAGCAGGACAAGAGGGAGGAGATTTCCTCAAAGGATTTCTTCCTTTTTGGGGTCCAATGGCCAACAGCAGAAATATAAGGCAACTGGTTTGAGTCGTAGAAACCACTATAGACATCACTGTAGCAGCCTTAAGTAATATCACGGCAGAACTACAGGCGGATTGTCTTATGACCTTACAAAACCGAGTTGCCTTAGATTTTGTTCTTGCGGATCGTGGTAGAGTGTGCAAATTGATCGGGTCAAGTTGCTGTATTTTCATACCTGATGACGCTCCGACAGTATACCAAGCTATCTCTAAGTTACATATAATCTCTGAGTCGATTCATCAGGACGAAGGAGATTGGTCATTATTGGAGTGGTTTTGGGGACTACTGTCCAAATGGGGTTGGAAGGCATTGACATTCCTTGGAGTAGTTTTGACCATCATTTTCTCTTGTTGCCTTTGTATGCACTGTGGTCCCGCCATCTGCGACCTTTGTCCTACTATGTGCATCCCTAAACCCAAATCACAAAGAACAGAGAATATTAGAATGATGCTACAGCAACAGCTCGATGACCTCATGGCCATCGACATTGACTCAGATTAACGTGAGTCTATGTATCTTGCCTGAGTTCTGGCAAAAGGAGGGTCTGAGAAAATTCGGTTTTCGATCGTGATCGAATCGACCCGCCATTTTGTGCTCCGCCGCCATTTTCTGTTGCCCTCACTCAGGCAGCACGGCGAACAAAGTCTATTCTGCTTTTTCTGCAGCATCGTGCCGAAATAAGCCTTCTGCCTCCATTTACAAAGCTGGTGTTAGGACTGGCCGAGTACACTAATCCCTGTCTGGTTTTCCTAATCCCCGTCTCAACTATCTGTTGGTTCACACTATTCTCTTCTGACTTTATCTTGTCGTCTGGCCTTCGCTGTCCTCTGTTGGCATTCTCTCGTTTCACAACTGTCCTCCAAAACACACAAACGTATCTCGCCACCTGCAAGTTGGTTACAGATCTGTTAATGAATTCGTTCGTGGGAGGGGTGACAAACACAGTCGGAGGAGAGGCTTCTTCGAGTTATCTGATACTTTATTTTCAAACCTTTTCTATTGGTTCTGTTCTGTTTTCCAACTTTTCTTATTGGCTCTTTTTTGTATGTTTTGGGCGTGTATTTGGTTAATGTATATTTCACATATGTACTATATAAGATTGTGCGCCACGGAGTGAAGTGGCAGCCTCCCGAGAACCTACCTCGTGTACTTCTGGGATAACTGTACTAGCTGCAGCTAATAAATCCGATCTTCTAACGCCTAACAGAGTGTCCCGTGTCTCTGTGTAGCTGAGCAGGAGAACCCCGGAGATTAAGGCGTACCCTGCGCCGCCAGGCCCGTAAGGTTCTGGTTCTTCAACACTACCCCTCTACTACCCCACAACTACCCCTCTACTATCCCTCTACTACCCCACTACTACCCCACTACCCCTCGACTACCCCATTACCACAATTCTATCCCACAACTACCCCACTACCCCACTATTATCCCTCTACTACCCCTCTACTACCCCACTACCCCTCTACTACCCGTCTACTACCCTACTACCACTCTACTAACCCACAACCCCACTAGTACACCTCTACTACCCCACTACCCCTCTACTACCCCACTACCACACCTCTACTACCACCCCTCTACTCCTCTACTACCCCACTATCACCCCTTACTACCCCACTACTACCCCTCTACTACCCCACTACCCTACTACCCCACTACACTGCTACCCCTCTATTACCCCACTACCCCCCTACTACCTCTCTACTACCCCACTACCCCTCTACTACCCCACTACCCTACTGCCCCCCTACTACCCCACTACCCATATTCTACCCCACTACCCCACTACTACCCCACTACTACCCCACTACCCCTCTACTACCCCTCTATTACACCACTACTACTCCACTACCCCTCTACTATCCCACTACCCCTCTACTACCCCACCACTGCCCCACTACCAAACTACTATCCCACAACTACCCCACTACCCCACTATTATCCCTCTACTACCCCTCTACTACCCCACTACCCCTCTACTACCCCACAACCCCACTAGTACCCCTTTAAAACCCCTCTCCTACCCCACTACTACCCCTCTAAAACCCCTCTACTACCCCACTACCATTCTACTATCCCACTACCCCACTACCCCTCTACTACCCCTCTATTACCCCTCTACTACCCCACTACACCTCTACTACCCCTCTACTGCCCCACTACCCCTCTACTACCCGTCTACTACTCCACTACCCCACTACTACCCCTCTACTACCCCACTAGTACTCTACTACCCCTCTATTATCCCTCTACTACCCCTCTACTACCCCCCTACCCAACGACCTCTCTACTACCCCACTACCCCTCTACTACCCTTCTACTACCCCACTACTACCCCTCTAATACCCCTCTACTACCCATCTACAAACCCACTACCCCTCTACTACCCCACTACCCCTCTACTACCCCTCTACTACCCCACTACCCGCTACTACCCCAGAACCCTACTACCCCCTACTACTACTCCACTACTACCCTACTACCCCTATTACACCACTACTACCCCACTACCCTACTACCCCTCTACTACCCCACTACTACTCCACTACCCCTCTACTACCCCACTGCCCCACTACCCCTCTACTACCCCTCTATTACACCACTACTACTCCACTACTCCTCTACTACCCCACTACCCCTCTACTACCCCTCTACTACCCCACTACCCCTCTACTACCCCTCTACTGCCCCACTACCCCTCTACTACCCATCTACTACCCCACTACTGCTCCTCTACTACCCCTCTACTACCCCACTACTACCCTACTATCCCACTACCCCACTATTACCCCTCTACTACCCCACTACCCCTCTACTACCCCTCTACTACCCCACTACCCCACTACTACCCCTCTACTACCCTCTACTTCCCCACTACCCCTCTACTACCCCTCTACTGCCCCACTACCCCTCTACTACTGTCTACTATCCCACTACTACCCCTCTACTACCCCTCTACCCCACTACTACCCTACTATCCCACTACCCCTCTACTACCCCTCTATTACCCCTCTACTACCCAACTACCTACCTACTATTCCTCTACTACCCCACTACCCCTCTACTACTCCACTACTACCCCTCTACTGCCCCACTACCCCTTTACTACCCGTCTACTACCCCACTACTACTCCTCTACTACCCCACTACCCTACTACCCCTCTACTACCCCTATACTACCCCACCACTACCCTACTACTCCACTACCCCTCTACTACCCCACTACCCCTCTACTACCCCTCTACCCTACAACCCCTCTACTACCCCACTACGCCGCTACTACCCCTCTACTAGCACACTACTACCCCTCAACTGCCCCACTACCCCTCTACTACCCGTCTACTACCCCAATATCCCTCTACTACCCCTCTAGTACACCTCTACTACCCCACTACTACCCCACTACCCCTCTACTACCCCACTACTACCCCTCCACTACCACACTACCCTACTATCCCACTACCCTGCTACCCCTCTTCTACCCCACTACCCCTCTACTACCCCTCTACCCTACTACCCGACTACCCATCTACTACCCCTCTACTACCCCTCTACTACCCCACTACCACACCACTACCCCTCTACTACCCCACAACTACCCCTCTACTGTCCCACTACCCCTCTACTACCCGTCTACTACCCCACTACCCCTCTACTACCCCTCTCCTACCCCTCTACTACCCCAATACCCCTCTACTACCCCTCTACCATACGACCCCTCTACTACCCCACTACACCACTACTACCCCTCTACTACCCCACTACTACCCCTCTACTGTCCCACTACCCCTCTACTACCCGTCTACTACCCCACTACCCCTCTACTACCCCTCTAGCACACCTCTACTACCCCACTACTACCCCACTACCCCTCTACTACCCCACTACTACTCCACTACTGTCCCACTACCCCTCTACTACCCGTCTACTACCCCACTACCCCTCTACTACCCCTCTAGTACACCTCTACTACCCCACTACTACCCCACTACCCCTCTACTACCCCACTACTACCCCACTACTACCCCTCCACTACCACACTACCCTACTATCCCACTACCCTGCTACCCCTCTACTACCCCACTACCCCTCTACTACCCCTCTACCCTACTACCCGACTTCCCATCTACTACCCCTCTACTACCCCTCTACTGCCCCACCACCCTACTACCCCACTACCCCTCTACTACTCCTCTCCTACGCCACTACCCCTCTACTACCCCACTACCCTACTACCCTACTACCCCCTTACCCCTCTACTACCCCTCTACTACCCCTTTACTATCCCTCTACTACCCCACTACTACCCCACTACCCCTCTACAACCCCCACTACTACCCCTCCACTACCCCACTACTACCCCACAACTACCCCACTACTACCCCACTACCCCTCTACTACCTCACTACCCCCTACTACCCCACTACTAGCCCATTATCCCACTGCCCCCCTACAACCCCACTACCCTACTACCCCACTACCCCCTAGTACTACCCCACTATCCTACTACCCCCTACTACCCCACTACCCCTCTACTACCCCACTATCCCTCTACTACCCTACTACCCCTCTACTACCCCACTACCCTACTACCCCTCTACTACCCAACTACCCCACTACCGTACTATCCCACTACCCCACTACTACCCCATTACCCTACTACCCTTCTACTACCCGACTACTACTCCTCTACTACCCCTCTACTCCTCTACTACCCCTCTACTACCCTACCACCCCTCTACTACCCCAAAACCCCTCTATTACCCCAATACCCCTCTACTACCCCAATAATCTACTACCCCACTACCCCTCTACTACCCCACTACTACCCCTCTACCCCATCCCCCCTCTACCCCCTCTACTACCCCTCTACCCCGTTACCTCTCTCTACCTTTCTACGCGCACACATATGCACGTATATATATGCATATATATATTCAGTGAAAAAACCATAGGTTTCACACACGTTATAGTTAGGAATTAGCATTTAAAAAACCTTAGAAATTCAGTGAAAAAACCATAGGTTTCACACATGTTATAGTTAGCTGGACATTTTACTCGTAAAAAACCAATGAAATTGCCCCGTTATAGTTAGTTCAGCTAACTATAACTCGCGCGCCCGCAATGCACTGCTGATGACGTCACATATTACATCACTCATGACATGGTCAGTGACATCACTCATGACATCACTGATGACATCACTGATGACATCACTGATGACATCATCCAGTGAATGTGTGTTTTTATGAAAATTAAATATGTTTTATATATGTATATCTCAAGGTCGATGGAAGAATAAATGGGTATATAAGTGTCTAAATGGATGATTTGTTTTTGAAAAATTGATTGTTTAAGTGACTGATTAAGTGTATCATAGTGAATACATGTTTTAGTGAGTAATGTTTAAATATGTATATATCTGTATCAGTCTCTCACTTTGTGTATAAGTGGCTGCATGGGTTGGTGAGTAGCTACATGGGTGTCTATATAGGTTATTAGTTGGTTTTTTGAGTATCAGTCTGAGTGTCTGCATGGTTCGGTGGGGGGTATTACGTAGTGCATAGGTGCATGAATGAGTGACTCACTGTTTGTATGTGTTGAACACAGCATGTGTGCAGGACTGTATGGGTGGATGAGTGTGTGTATGGGTGTGTTAGTGAGTGAATGACTGTCTCAATAGTGTCTTTATGAGTAACTACATATGTTTTAAACTAGTATATGTGACTATTGGTGTATATATGTGAGTATATGTGAGAGTGAGAGATTGAAAGAGTTCCTGTATGAATAAGTATGTGTTTCTATAAGTGATTGTTTAAAAGACTAAGTATGTGTAAGTTTCCGTAGAAGTAAGTGTGGTGGTGTGTGTATAACTGTATATGCAAGTAAATGTATGTTTGATTCTTTATTTGCACGAGTGACTATGTGTGTGAGTAACTCTATGGATGAGTGGCATTGTGTAACAGGATGTATAGGTGTATGAGTACATATAATGAGTGAGTACATGTATGAGTGACTGTATAGGACTGTTGGTGAATGAGTGGATGTGTATGTGGATCTTAGAATTACTGAAGAGGTTGTTGTAACTGGTATTGGTATGTCCATTAAAATTTTAGTCTCTATTTTTGAATGTGTGTATCAAAGGTTATATTAGGGTGAGAGGAGGTCTGCCACTCTATCACAAGGATGATGTCATCAGTGATGTCATTTGAGATGTCATGAGTGATGTCATGAGTGATGTCACTGACCATGTCATGAGTGATGTAATATGTGACGTCATCAGCAGTGCATTGCGGGCGCGCGAGTTATAGTTAGCTGAACTAACTATAACGGGGCAATTTCATTGGTTTTTTACGAGTAAAATGTCCAGCTAACTATAACATGTGTGAAACCTATGGTTTTTTCACTGAATTTCTAAGGTTTTTTAAATGCTAATTCCTAACTATAACGTGTGTGAAACCTATGGTTTTTTCACTGAATTTCAAAGGTTTTTTAAATGCTAATTCCTAACTATAACGTGTGTGAAACCCATGGTTTTTTCAGTGAATTTGCAAGGTTTTTTAAATGCTAATTTTTTTTTTATTCTTCAATTTTTTCAAACATATTTTTAATTTAATTTTCTTACCTTTTATAAAGACTATGCTTAAATTTTTAAAATCCTTAAATTTTTTTTTTTAATATATTTTTTAAAATAAACATGTAAAATTTATTTCCAGTTTTTTTTTTATTTTTTATTTTTTTTTAGTACGCGTACCGTAAGCTCACGGTAAGCGTACGGTTTACGCAACGTCCGTAATCTATCTACGCTGCTTGCGTACAGTTACTCACTTTGCGTAGCCGCGCGTACTGCGCGTGGGACGCGTGCGCGCTTACGCCACACGCGCACGTTACGCGGAAGTGCCGGGGAGTGACTGTTATGCGCATGCGCGCAAGCGCGTGTCTTTTTTACGCGCACGCGTACTTTTTGCCGTAAGCGTACCGTAAGCGTACCGTAAGCGTACGGTAGGTCATGTGATCTTGAAACACAACTTTTGATTGGTTGAAACTACTTTCAGTTCTAGAACTCTCCTACACCACACCCATTCCCCTCATTTCTGCTTGTGATCCCTTGGGAGAAGGAGCTGGTTTGTCTTTGGGATACGATGGCAGAACAGCAGAGCTCTTCTGAGAGTGAGGCTAGCACTAGCAGCACTGTCTTGAGGCAGAGATCGAGGAAACAAAAGCCCTCTTATGTATGGGATTATTTTACTTTTCCTGAAGGCCAGCAAAAGGTAAATGCTCCCTTAGTGACTTGTAAGCTGTGTAAGCGTGTACTTTCTAGAGGTAATCCTAACAGGAAGTATTCCTTTGGGAATCACACCATGAAGAGACACCTCCAGGATGTACACAGAAGGACACATGGTCATCTTTTTGGAGGTAACTCTTCAGAAAGACGAGCCAGTACATCCACAGCAGCTCAGCCTGGACCATCATCTGCAGGGCTTACTCCTTCTTCTGCAGGTCAGGTGAGCCCTTCATCTGTGGGGGGAGAATCTCCTTTTGCTGGCCCTCTGGAAATGAACCCTCGATTTCGGAAGGTTGATATTCATTGCACATTTTGTAAAGATCTAATTTGCCATAGGGAGACCAGTGTTTCCCTAGTGAACAACAAAATAGATCAGCACATTTGTCGCTTTGAATAATTTTCCCATGCTTCCTTTCCTCTGTCCCTGCATGAACACAACAGTTCTTTTAAGAGCCAACCTTATCTTTCATCTTTTTTTTACATATGTTTTTAAAAACTTTTTTTTATTTTTTTTTACCGTACGCGTACGGTGCGCGTACTTTTTTTTTATTTTTTAAAAAAAACACTAAAAATCATTTATCACATTACATTGTCCTTGAGAGACTACAATTATTATTATTGACTTACCATACTCACTGAAAAAATATTTATTCATTTCTTTTTTTAAAAAATAGTTTTAAAAATGTTTGTAGTTTTCGAAAATTTTCTATATCTATCTGGAAAAAAAGAAAAAAGTATTAATATTTTTTAAACATTTTATAATACAGTACACATATTTACATTTTTTACCAAAAAATCTTTTTGCCTTATTTTTGCTGTTTTCAGAATATATTGCATTTCATTATAAATTGTGAAAGCAATTGCATTCATCATTTTACAGCGGGCAAAAAAAAATACCAATCACAAAGATTGTATTAAAAAAGCCCTGATTCTTTTTTTACTTAAACTTAACATTATAGAAATGCATAATATTGTAAAAAAATATCATCTAATACCAATACTTATTTCTTTAAAATACCGTCTGATATGTTTGTTTCAGAACTATAATCACAATATTATATCTCAAATTACTCCAAAATACATCTGATTTCATTTCCTTTAGGCCAAATAGTAATTTTATTTTTTTTTTTGGAATAAATTTCCAACGGAAATCCAATAAAATTCTAAAGTTTAATTTGTCCAGATCTCACCGATTCTCTGTAACATTTTGGTTCACGAAAATTTTTTGAATAATTTATTTAGTCCACAATAGAATTGGTTACTTTTCCACATGGCCAAATAGTAATTTTTTAAATCATTTTTGAAAAAATTTCCAATGGCAGTCCAATAACATTCCAAAATTTAAAATGTGCAGAAGTTACCGATAATCTCTAAATTATTGGTTTTTCAAAATTGCATTAAAAATTAAAAAAGTCCACATTACAATTGGTTATCTTTCCATTAGGCCAAATGATAATTTTAAAAATCTTTTTTTTACAAAATTGCAATGGTAATCCAGTAAAATGGTAAAATTATTTTGTCCAGATCTTGCCAAGTCTCTCTAAAATTTAGGTTTCAGGAAGATTAGATAGGAATTTGCTAAATCAAAAGGCAAACGTTGTTTGAAAATCAATTGGGAATCATTACACAGTGTCCAGCCTTTTTCACATTTTAGATAAACTGTGTAATGTCCAGAAGTAACAGTAGGTCCATCATGGAAAATTATTGCAACAGTTACAAAAGTTTTTCCTGAAATTGATAATTGCTGTCCTGTAAACTTCTTTATTAAAGTATCCAATTTTGAACCATCAGCTCTACATCGTTGCATCATTAAAATTACATACTGTCCGTATTCCTTTAAAATTAATGTTGAAAACATGTCAGAATTACACTCACCACATTTCATGCTATGATTAGCATCTTTAACTAATTTTGCAAAAGTGACTGTTTTACTCTCTGGCAATGTCAAATAAATAAACCTTTCATTATCAACAATAGAGCCACTTATATTATAACAATTATCACAACTATGTTCCCATTTATAAGAGAGACCAAAAAAAATGTCAATGGGAACTCCTTCTTCTTCCACTACCTGAAGAAAATACATCAAAAATTCATGTGCATCTTGCTGTTCATTTTGAGAAAACTGTGTTCGTCCTGAACATACATCTAAAAGTTTTCTAATGTCAGTAGCACTTTCTATTTGAGTTTTATATTTACTCAGCTTTTGAAAAAGGAGACTCAGCTCTGAACAGAATCTTTTTCCCTGATTTACTATTATCTGCTCTTGCAAACTTTCCAGATAAAATGCAACATTCAGCACTACATTTGCGTAGCAGTTGACACCAGAGCTATTTTCAAAATGACATCCTACAACCTGTTCTTCATTTTCCTTTTTCTTTTTGCTTGCAATTACATCACTCCTCTTTTTTTTCCTCTTCTCTACATCTTCACTACAGATATTCTCATTTTTCCTTTTACGAGAAACTACACGTTTCTCCAACACAGGATACTGACCTAAATGAGGAGCATAGCTTCTTCTTAATCTATTATACTCCTTTACACAATTTGTATCAGCACTAACTTTTGAGTCATCAAAGTCTATCATGAATAAACCTGATAATGTTTTCACTCGTGACAAAGCAACATATGCCATACCTTCTTTGAACACAGTTGAACCAATGTTCACAAATGCACAATCTACAGTCAATCCTTGAGACTTGTGAATAGTTACAGCATATGCTAGAGAAAACGGAAACTGCTTCCTACGTACATATAAGTCTTTCACAAGCATAAAACGAACTGTACAACGACAAATATCTTTAACTTCATCTATCTGATCAAATTTTATTTTTAAACATTCAATTCCTTCTTTTTTCTGATAATTAATAAAACCCACAACTCTTCCCATCGCTCCATTAACTAAACCTTTCTCAACATCCAAATTTCTCCTTAAAAACACTCTACAGTTCATGCAAACATATAGATTTTTTTCTAATCCACCTGTTTTGGAGATGTTCTTCTCTAGTGAGTCCAATTTATTTTTCAGTTTGCCTATTACTGTGACAGTAATTCTTCCATCCTCAATTTTGTCCACTGCTTCCAATTTCCTGATCTCTTCCTTTTCCAATTTCAAAAGCTCCTCATTGAATATTGAGCATTCACGTAGAGTAGGCATTAAGCAGATGACACTTTTGTTTTCTGCAATGTTCTTGTATATCTTCTCTGCAACTATTTCTTCCTTTGGAAATAAATTATGTAGCAGCCGAGTCTGTAATGCTTTTTTGCCAGCTTCTGTGAGTAGTCCAATCCTGATATCTTTCAGAATACTTCCATATTCTTCATCGTTTGCTTGCCTCATATTAGTTGTAAGTTCCTTGTACTCAAAGAAGGACCAAATATTTGTATTACCGATGCTTCCCAATGACTTCTTCGTGTCTTCATGTGTCACAGTATTAAACACTGGTTGTCCTTTAACTGGAGTAAGTTGCAAAAGATCTCCAAAAACTATGACGTGTTTTCCACCAAATAACACGTCATAGTCTGTCTTCAAAATTTGCTGCATTCTTAAATGCACAAAGGCAAGCATTAAGTTTGATACCATGCTCACCTCATCAATAATGAGAACTTGCATCTTCTTCAATACTCGTGAAACTTCCAAGGATGCTTCTCCAGTTAGCTTGTTGAATTGTATTTTGTTCTCATGCTCCACTGGTAACATTAGCAAACGATGTAAGGTGATTCCTTTTATGTTATATGCTGCTAACCCAGTTGGAGCAGTAACCACACAAGACAAAGTAGAATCCGTTTTTTGCTTTAGGTAGCTTCTGATGACTTTAATTAGGAAACTTTTTCCAGTGCCAGCTTGTCCGCTTACATACATCCTGATTGGATGAAATGATGTGCATGAGCACTCTTTTTTTACATGTAGAAATCCGTGATCAATTTTGTTTTTGATCTCTTCATAAATTTGTTGCTGCTCTTGATTCAGTTGTCTTTCCAAATTTTCTAAGTCTATAAATTCTTCTTGAGCTTGATTCATAGCTGTTTCCACTTCATTCATGGCTATTGATGCTTCATTTTCAACGATTGGTTGTCCTAGGGGATCTTGACTGTGTGTTCCTGAACTTTGGCTGTCCTGAGAACTGTCTCTAGCTATTTCTGCTGCAATTGTAGTTTCCTGTTCAATTTCTTCATTTAACATTTGCAGATAAGTTGTGAATGTATTGCATTGTATGCTGTCTTTGCAAGCATTAAATGAATCCTCATAGCTTTGAAATTCTCCCAGTAGTTCATCCTCTGTACGCCATGGTTTAAACAACTGTAAAAGAGCCAAGTAGTAAAATTCTTTCTTGTCAGTAGTGTCGCAACTCAGCTTCCGGTGATTTATCAAACTTCCTTTGGTTTGCTTCACCAAACATCCTTCTTCACCAACAACTTTATATTTTCCATTATTAATGTCTTCTGCAGCTTTCCGTGAATAAATGTAGTTCTGCAACACTTCATAGAGACACATGTTCTCCAGATGATGACTTCTCTTGGGATAATATGTGTCCAACATGTTTGTTTTCAATATATCTGTACTTTCTGGGTCATTCTCGGCCAAATATTCAATTTCTCCAACAGATTTCAGTACCCGATTTCTCATTGCTGCAAGGCCTAAACTTGCCCAAATTATTCTTCTTGACTTCGAGTAGAGACTTGCAGAAGATAACCTATCTGAACATTCGTAGGATCCAATTTCTCGATGCGATAACATCTTCAAACTGAAACTGTACAGCTTCTTACTGACAGTCTTCTCGTGAGAAATCTCTTCCCACATTTCCTTCAATTCTGATTTTTCTGATTTTGTAATGTAAGACGTTACATATCGTGCAACAGCAATGGAATTGTCAGCTACATACTGTATATCCATGTTAGCGTTCCACATGGATAAAATGACTGGGTTGTAGTCATTTATATTTTTTGATTCTTCTTTTCTTTTAAGGTTGTAGGTATTCTTAGGTGATTTTCTTGTGATAGTATGTCTCACAGCTGACATAAAACTGTTTACTCTTCCATTTGAAAGAACAGGTCTAGGAAATCCAAATCGACATTTAGTGTAGTATTTTTCTTTGCTCTTGTATTTCCGTCGACAGTATTTTCCACACCGATGACTTTGGAAACGTAAAACTTGCTCCTTTAACTTGTTCTCTTCTGTGCTTTTTGGTATACCACATGTTGCATATTCTTCAATGTAAGATAACACTGCTTCATCAGTATCTGTTCCAAACTTTGGGGCATCCTTGATCCACAACAGCATATGAATATGAGGAGCACCTCTTGCCTGGTACTCTTTTCTCCAAAAGAAATCCACTACTTCTCCAAGGGGTGGATTTTTTTTATTGCAGATGAAGGACATCATAGCCTCAAATCTATGATTGAAATATCTGCAAACATTAACCGGATCCAATGAGCACAGTTCTCCTGCTGTCTTGTATTCGATGTTTTTAATGTTTGAATTGGCCTCTCGTAGAAAATCCAGTAAATCATCCCAAGCGTACTCGGCACAGCTTAGGGTAAGGAACCATGTTGGTGTTCCTAAATTGCGTAACATGCATTTTAGTTCACCATGGCGTCGGTACCAATATTCATTTGTCCCACGCTGACAAGCCATCAGATTGATCAGTTGTGTTTCCAAATGATCATCTCGGTGCTGCACTTTCTCCATAAAATCCTTAGCAGACACATTTTGTAAATGTACTCCACTTTTTAAAATGTGATTTACTGCATAAGACAGTGCAGACAAGTCGCTTTCAAATAAAAGATGGAACAAATAAGGAATACTTTGTCGAAATCTGGGATCTTCAGCATATAGTCTTGTAGTCCGATACTCTGAAGCTGGAATCTGTTCTGGACGTTCATCGTATCGTCCTCCTTTTCCCGTAGGAAACAGCTGGGGAAAACATCGAGCTTCCAAGCTCTCCTCCCATACACTCACGGGAGTTCCTTTTGCTTTCTTCATCTGAAAGAGATCAATATTGTCTCCCATAACTTCTTTCGAATGAAGAGGATGTATGCTAAAATGTTCATAAATTTCTTCTTCCTTTGTCTTGTCCACTTTTTCAATTTGTCCAGTTGGTGTTTCTGTGTCTTCTTGAAAATCTTCGTCTTCTTCTTCTTCTTCTATATAAATTGATTCATACCATTTGTTATTTTTTTTCAAATACAAATTTGCTCTTTGTACTTTCCGCACATCTACCAGCTCCTGCCAAATCTTCTTATTCTTTGTAGGTACACCATTAACCAGAATAATTAATGGTTCAGTTTCCAAAGTATCCGCATCAATAGTTTCCATATTTTTTTTCAAATCCAAGGGCAAATACACCACTCTACCTTTTAAACCTCTCAGTAAATCTGAAGGAGGTAATTTACCAGTTTTGGGCTCCATACGTACTATGGTCTGGAACGGATGAACACATTGAATGAGTATAGACTCATATGTATTTAATTCAGAAAGTTCAGCAGGAATAGCATCCAATTCTAAATTATTATGTACAGCTCTGGTCGGCATTCTATTTTCCTCTAACTTGTTGTAACAGTATTTACAAATACGCTGATCTTCACCCAATTCAAAACAATTTTCAAGAAATATATATGTGGCAAAATCCATCCACTTATAATTATCTTCATTTTCACTCTTTCTGTAGAGATCAACATTCCTAGTTTGTTTTCTATAATGAGTTCTGCGGCAACAAATACAAGTAACATTTGGTCTTTCATTAGAGACTATTGCAAATTTTGTTATGTGATCATTAAATGTCTTAGTTACAGAAGGTTCTACATTCTCTTCCACTTCTTCCTCATTTACTGTGTCCTTCTCTGCACTGTTTTGTTCAGGACCAAAGTAACAAAACTGAATTTCATCAACAACCTTCTCTACATCTGATACCGTTCCTCGGAACAGAGCCCTATTCAATTCATTTAACTTTATTGCTGGACTTTTGGCAAAATACAACCGTCTCACAAACTTTCTCATTTCAGTATGATGAACAGCCAGCATCCTAAAATGATGGAAAACACTATTGCACACTTTTCTAGATAGACAAGCCAGAGAATGACCCTGCAAACCAGTATTCTCTCTCACTCTGCATGGATCCAGACTTTGAAGCACCTTAATCTTCTGTTTTACACTTTTTTTACTATATTCTCTTAGAAACTCTCGAAATCTGTCAATAGATTCCTGACGCACAGTGCAAATACTACTACAATTCCAAGTGTACACTGGGGCTTTAGGACGTCTCCCCATTGCCTCATCTGCCATCACTTGTACCTCATCTCTTGGAACCATTATCTCCTTCTCCATTATGCAACCATTTTTTACTTCGTATGAACGACCTCTGGTGTCAACTGCATGCAGCAAACTATTACTTTGAAAATAGCTCTCTTCATTAAAAAAAGGTTCACTACTTGAACTATGCATCCACTTTCCTAAAAACACTTTACAAAAGTTTGTTCTGTTCACTACTCTTTTGCTTTTGCTTTGTGATTTCAGTACATTAACCATTTTATCTAATGTACGCATCCTATTCAAAATTAATATGAATAGTTTCCTTTTTAATTCTAATGCTTTTGCTGCAATGGCTTCAATTTCTTTTTTTCTCTTGTAATATTTTGCCTTTTGCTTATATTTCTTCACATCCTTTATCAAATTGGACATAACTCTTCTCTGAAACATTTTTCTACGTATCTCTTTAAACGCTGTTTTTCTGTTTATGTAAAACTTTTCAGTTGCAGAAGGTATATTTGCATTAACTAAATTCTCAATTTTTTGCTGTTCTCTTTGTTTTGTTACATTCTTCCCAGGACAGACATTTTGTACATTTTTCTTTGTTTTGAATATTTTTTTAACAAATTGTTTTTTCTGCTTACCAGAAGATTTTTTCTTTTTCCCAACATGAGCATCTTC